>NC_140167.1:66626990-66754305 GCF_963971535.1 Notolepis coatsorum | reverse complement strand
ATATGCGTCAGGGCCTATAACTCTCGTTTTTGGAATTACTGCTATACTGTCTAAAAACATACTTATATTCTAGAGTTCTAGACGGTATTAACACAACAATGTATGAATGAAAAAATATAACGTTCCCACATCCTGAACGATAGATAATCGATGTTGAATGGGCCATAGTAATGTCGATATAGCAATACAATTTTAAAAGTTATAGCCCTGCAAAGAAGGTAAACATCTCCATAGGCTTTCAACAGTGGCAGACTGGGTATATTGTTGGATATAACCCATGGCGCCCAATGTGTTAATGGTTCATTTGCATGTCCTTGGTATCTGATTCTAGGGACATCTATGGATCTCAGGGAATGTATTCCCAGTGTCAGAAATATTGTGTATGTTACTAGGCTTGAGTAAATTGTAATGAACCAAAGGAGAATATCAATTCAATTATATATATATATATATATTTTTTAATCTTTGACTGTGAATAACACCATGCTAAAATTTACCAGACCTGAAAACTAAGCAAATTAATAAAGGGAAGATGATTAAACAGAAGGTTTTGTAGATACAGTACTGCATTCTGCCATCCGGACACATGCAATTTGAAATATAAATAAACTAGGCGTTACACGATTGGCGCACATGTCACATGACGAGAAACGTCAGTGGCCAATCACATCGTGCATACCGAACGTGGAAGTGGAAAATCTTCACGCGATCGGGCCAAATCTCCCCTTTCAAATGGCAGAATTCAATCTGGATTTAGTATCACCAGGCGTGATTCACAAGTACAGTTACTTTTTTATAATGTAAATTTCTCCAAAATGTTTCATCAGATTGCAACGCCGTTTTTTACTAAACGTTCACAGAAAGGTAGAGAAACTAACTGTGTTCTGTATTATGGCAATAATGTTCAGGTTTGTGGGAGATAATCACGAAAAATAAGAGAAATTAAAAAATGTATCCAGAAGTCAGATGATTGACAGGGGCTGGCGTGAGCTTGGTAGGGTAGTTTTTCAAAATTCGAAAGTCCATCAAAAGCCCTGGGTCTCTTTGTTCAAAAGACTACACTCACTTTTGGCTGCGCCACTTCCTCCCATCAATATGCACCGGTTTCCGACTCAATGCCCTGAGATTTCTATAATCATATATTTCACTAATAACAGTTACACTCATTGGTAAACAAACGTAATGCTGAAAATATATACTTTGACTGCTGTTTTGACAGGGTTAGGGTCTTTACTCTTAGCTACATTTGAAAAGAAAACACGACATTAATTCATACATTCTGTAGAGATGGATTTATGGACCCAGGGTTTCCGTTAGCCGGTAATTACCGTTATTTGACCGGCAAAATCTGTTGAAGTCAGACATATTTAATCTCTCCGGTCATAATGTCCGGTGAAAATAATTCCCTCTAAGCACAATTTGATTATTTGAATTGTATTAAAATAGGCTAAAATTAAATAGCCTATGCGATGAACGAAACAATCATTACATTTGTTTCATCGTTGCTTCACCAAGCAGTTCTAATAATGACAACGATGTTGTCAGCGAGAGCTTAGTGCTGGGTTTGCGATTGCATGCAGCTGCAGAGCCACAGAACCCACCAGCCTTGCCGGCAAAGTGCAATACTCCAATTCAGCCATTGGCAATTCAGCTGTTGGGTGGGGGGCGCTGCTGAGCGGTCCCCAGATAGGGCCTGAAAACAGCTGAATCTGCTGCTCTGCAGCGGCATACTCTCGCAAATAAGTCGTTGGGAGGTGGAGATTCATCACGCAAACCCACGATAATGTTGCCGTCTCTCTCTGCCAAATTTCTCAGTTCTTCGCTTGATATAATTAATACAAATGTCCAATATAACGGAATTCGTTAGCTCATAAAAATGTGATTATAACAGACTGCTGTTTATTAATGTCGGGCCGACTGCCCACAGACACCTATTTGATTTAAAATCAGCAGCAGCACGGAGTATCTGGACTTATTTTATTTGGAATATAATGACTGTATACGCAAAAGTAGCCTAGTTTTAGGGGGAGCTCCCGTAGCTCACCACATATCTCGGCGCTATTTCTGCGTCGGGGAAAACCGTGCTCGTCACGGATCTGGGGGACACAAGTTCGATTCCCGGACCCGCCGTCATTTCTCAGAATGTCTTCCCCTGCTCTACATCCCATTTCAACCTGTTTCTGTCGGTCATGCAGAAAAGCGATAAACGCTAAAAAAAAAAAGTAAAAAAAAAAAAAAAAAGTAGCCTAGTTTTAAGTTAACACTTTGATTGCCTAAGGCTAAATTCATGATATACCATAGGTTGCCGGCTCTATTTGTCTATGGGGAAGATCCCCTTCTTTGCAGGGCTATAACTTTTTAAATTCTATTGCTAAATTGCCATTATTAGGGCCCATTCAATGTCCTATATGTATTGTTCAGGGTGAAGCAACGTTAAACTTTTTCATTCACATATTCATACTAAAGTATGGTCTAATGTATAAGTATGTTTTCATCTCTTTCTGCAGCTTTCTCCAGAACGTGATCTACAGTTTGATGGCAATTGGCGCGATATAAAAAATTCCAACTAGACATGGTTCTAGAAGTTACTACACGTCATCTGATGTTGACCGGATGGGTGAGGGGGCGTTTATAATTCCGTGGGCAACATTATACCATTCATCTAGTGTGGGTCATATGTTCATCGGATCAGTTAGTATAGGAGACATTGAAAAATAACGCTGAATCTTACCGTATCTTCCTCACGCCGTTGGGCGATGAGCGTGGAACAGACATTTTCCTATTATGGGATGTAGAAATATCGGGTCCATTTCCAGCTTGTATAATAGTATATACGTCCAAATCATGTTGTTTATCGAGTTATTGGCAACGGATCGCTATGTATTGTGACGAGCTAGAGTGCCGGGACATATACCGAGTGCCCGGAAGTAATATGGGTGAAGAGCACATCGTCCAAGTAACTTCCTGTTAGGCGATTGCGCCGATCGGCCACCAGATGGCGCTCTTGAACCGCTAGAGGGTTCAGTGGGGCTTTTTGGTGGGTCTCAGGCCAGCGGATGGGAAATATGAATCCGATCACAGATTTTTAAAATATTGATATCAAAGACGAGTTACGGCGTCCTCGGCAACTTGAGCATGGCGGGGAAGGACGCCTTAAAGCGTCTTCCGGCAGTTAAAGTGTTAAAATATTATAAATCTACATGCCTTGAGGATGTCATTCTTTATATAGCCTGCCTATCAATTGTTTTTAAGCTCAATAAACTCTGACCGGAATGTCTCTCATTTGACCGGTAGATTGAAATCTACCGGACACTGAGGCCGGCAACAATTTTTTCTAGCGGAAACCCTGACCGGACCGCTCGGGCTTAAGAGGTTAACCATGTGAGGCCCAAATAAAAAAGACATTAGCAACATCAGAGGCCAGAGCGTGGGACCTATAAACACATGAAGGGTGCCGTGACTGAGGCTCTTAGTCTCTGACTGGTTGGCCACCCCTGCCCTATGGGAACACCGAGATCCGTGAATGAATAATGAATAAAAATATTGAATAAAAGAAAAAACTACCAAAACCGGAGAACTCTCGGGTCTGGCGCCCAACGCATGGCGAGTTAACCCGGAATATCTCGGGTCTGGCGCCGAATATGTTAAGCATCGGCTATATTGCTGCGCATTGTTATGGGGAGCGAAATTAAATTGGTAGCGTGTGCGTGTGTGTGACTCTGTGCAATATCTCGCTATTGCTGCTGCCATGCGCTTTAAGACGTGTTCTAAAAATAGATTTCCCTGTAAGCACTACTCAAGTAATTCATGCAAGTACTTGATCTGGGAAAACCTTGCTTGTGCCCATCCCTAATTGTGATTGTGATTAGTAAACCGATAGTGATGACCCTTCCAACTGCAGCCAGAGACCACCTGGCACACATTTCAGGTTGGTGCCTGGCAAGCCCTGTTGGGGCAACCCAACAATCTCAAAGTGAATGACAAATCTCAGGGGAAACCACTTACCTTTGGCGCCTAATGGGGTCAGACTCTGTGGGGTGGATGTAGGGCGTCAGGATCTGTACGAGGGTTGTTTCGTGTGGCACCCTGAGAAGAAGATGAGGATTGGGGGAGGGGGGAGAGACGAGAAGACAAACAGGAAAGACAATTAGGGGTATAGCACACTCACATATTCACAGCAACCGACTCAAATCATGGTTCTGATGATAAATGATGTTCCTCTGTCGGGTTCTGTAACCCAGGGCTAACAATGTACATGTGTGCCTCTCACAAATCACTATAATATATAATATAATTGACGATAAATGGCCAATTGGATATTCCACTGGCACAACTACACACACACATATTCAGCGGAGCAGGGAGTTTGCAGGATGGAATACTCCAACAGTGGTCCCCTGGACTTTGAAACGACCTAAGTTCTTCACCAGAGTCCCCTGGCAGAGCTGCCACCCTCCTGTAAGCTACAACATTCTGGCACACAGACACATAAAACTGTGGGGGCAGAATTGTACGATTAGAATAGTTTAAGTTATACAACTCACCTTCTTTCACTGAACTCGTAACCGCTCTGAGGGAAGAGGAGCTTAAGGTGCCAACGGAACTGGTTTACTCTAAATATAGACAGGAGAGAAGGGGGGGATAAATGGCCAGCTCAAATTTGAGGGCTATCAAAGACATGGTTAAAGGATCACACCAACATCATGGGGAAATGCGCTTACCGTCTTCTCCAGACGAAACGAAGAAGATGGATACCTTTTTCCTCTCTGTGCATTCAGTAGAAAGCTATCCGGTTGCAAGCTAGCCTAGCTTAGCACAAACGAATGGAAGCAGATATGGATCAGCTAGCCTAGTTGTTGGCCAAAAACATCTCTCCCAGAGTTTTAAGCTAGGCTAGTGATCCGTATTTGCTTCTATTCATTTGTGCTAAGTTTGGCTAGCTTGCAGCCAGATAGTTTTCTACTGAGTGCACAGAGAGGAAATTGGTATCTTCTGTTCCGACTCTGGAGAAGGCGGTAAGTGAATTTCCCATAATATTGGCATGTTCCTTTACAACAACCACACCATCATTTTCAATAGCATTTTGCAGATTTTAAACCTGAATCCCATCATTCTTCTGTGAGATGGGATGGCGTAATCCAGCGGACCTCTAGTGAATTTTCTAACCTATTTCTTCAACTTTCCTCAAATCAGGCTCTTATAGTCAACCCTGCATAGCATCTCCAGTTCACTAGAGGTCTTCTCTCCGCCAGGTGACGTCACCCTGCCGAGCTCTCGACACACAGAACAAGTTGTGTTTTACCTCTAATCATCACGTTCTGCACAACAGAACAATAAGACTCAAGTTAAGAAATCCTCAAAATGTCCCTTTAAATGAAGGTCTAGCAGCGTGGGGTAACCGTCGTGCTCACAGTCCTCAAGTTACAAACAATTACACAAATTACACTCACAAAGACGTAGGGATGGGTACGGAATTAGGTACTACTGAGTACCGATTCACGTGAGATCTGTCGGTGCCACATTTCGGTACTGTACATTTTGTATTTATTAATTTTTTACGTTCACACGCACAATATACGCTTACCTAGGATTTTACTTTATTCAACAACAAAGCAGTCGGGGCAATGGCAAGCCGGAAACTGTCGAAAGTGTGGTTATTTGAAGTTTGGATTATTTTTTTCACAACTGAGGTAGGTAGATTACATTTTTAGAGACTAAAGTACAGAAAAAAGGTACCGTTGGGTACCGGTATCGATTCACAAGTACCGGTACCTGTTCAAATGTGAACCCTACGAAGACGCCATTCACACTTGCTTTTGATGTGTGTTTAAGGCTAGTGGGCTACAGCACTCATCTGTCAAAGACAATTCTTGGCTGCTTACGGGATCTTATGTTGTCCATTTCTTTCTCTGCATCTAATGTGTGTGTGTGTGTGTGTAGCGTGAATAACCCAGGGTCGTCATAGAGACCATGATACACAGACACACATGCAATACTGGGTCAGCAGCTGGTGGATATCCCATAATGATTGTTTAATTCTGGGATGCTGCTGCTGCTGCCGCAGACAGTTAAAACATTGGGAGGGGTTCCAGTGTTGCTGGGTTGCACCAAAACAGTGGGACCTGAAGCCGGGCCTGGGGACCCCCAGTGGTCCTGAAGGGGGGTCCCGGGGAGTCCCAAGCTGAGTGAAGGATAATTTAATTGCACTACTATTTCATTCAATTTCAGTTGTGACACAGAGAGTGTAGCCGCGGTTTGGTTATTCTGATTATAGTGTTCAATCTCCTAACCTACAGTTGTGCTATTCTATACTTAATCATATCTATAAAAAAAATAAAATAATAATAATCATTTTAATCCAGATGTAGCCTAGTGTTGTAGGTTGTTGTGTTGTGTAAAAAATGTATTGGGACGAATGCTCACACTAATGCACCAGTGTATTACTGGTGCACTGGTGACCCATACATTGTGGGCGGAGCTAAACTACAAAGACTTGGACCTTCCCTAATGTTGACCAAGAACAGAAATGACGCCATCTGTAAGTTGGGTGGAGCCGCGACGACCTGCCACCCCCTCTTCCGCATGTCGAGGGTAACCAAGGCCCTAGTGGTCTACATAAAGATAAAACGGGCCCTCAAAATGGTCTGTAATTGACGAGACGCATAGTAGACCTTGTTATTAGTGCTTAGAGTGTCCAATCTGGATTTCTTTTTACCATAGATATTTTGGTATTCACATATCTTTAAGAGCTGTACTCAATTTTGTAAAATACTTTTCTTTTGTGCAACTTTTCTTTTTGCGACCCATCCTGACTCAAAATGCAAGGCTCAAATCAGTGTCAGCTATAGTTTAGTATTCATCCATGTTTGAATAAACGTAAACATTAAAAAAAAATCTACCTGCCATGTTTTTGTTTTTCATGGTAAATTGGGCTTTGGTGGCATTTGGATTATGAACTGGGGCTTTAAAATGGTGTGACCTTGGGATCAAACTGGTACATCCGTACGAGCCTTAAAAAAATAACTGGGATGACCAATTTTCAAGAATTATGCAATCTTGACTTTGTAGCTCAGTCAAAAAAATGCTTTCTTTCACACGTGAAGCTCGTATGAAGTCGATGAGTTGGAGTGCTATGTTCGCCGACAAGGCTCCCCTAATCATCCCATCCATTATCATAAGATAATATAAGATATTCCTTTATTGATCTCCTTGGGGAAATTCGTCAGTCATACTGTAGCAGCATGGAGGAGGGGGAGGGGTACAGGTATGGGCAGGGTAATAGTAGAAAGACATAAATAAAGGCAATAAAATTTGATCTGAATATAAAGATTGGAGAAAAAATCTATGGTGTAAACAATATAATTAACTCTGAATAAACAGTGTAAACAAAGGTGCAGATGAGGGTGTGTATTCCCAATGGGTTATATTACCGGTATATGTTACAATAATACGTTTCATTATGAGAAGGGGCAACACTTATTCTGACGGCTGTTTTGTCGTAGCCTTTCGACCAGGCTTTTACAGTAAATAATGTATTCTTCAATGGCTTGCACATTAAGATGGACAGACAGAAAGACACAAATAAATCAATCAAAATATATATATTCTGAGAAGCTGATGAATACCAGTCCTGTGCTACAGCCCCCCCCGCCATCCTCAAGTGCCGTCCCTTTGAAAGCAGGCCTGGCTCTGCTCTCATTCTGATACTGCTGGCAATGCGTGGATCCAGATGGCAAGGTTACACAACAAGGGACATGTTTTTTCAAGAGAACAGAAGGGGGAGAGAACAAAAAATTATGGGGAGGAGTGTGTGTATGTGTGTAGAGGGGGCAAAAGGAGAGAAATATTAGCAGAATTGGCAGAACATCCAATGAAAGGTGGTTATGAGTTTCCACTTGGTTGTTGGCAAAGAGAGTGGGGGGGGGGGGGCGGGCAGTACGATACAGTGTGCTTGGTTTGTGGGAGAGGGCGGGGGAACCGAGTGGGGATTCCCTGTGCAGGTGCGGAGGTATTCCACCCCCCCCCCCCCCCCATCAGTCAGAGGAATTTATGAGTGTTTGCTTGGTCTTGGCAGAGACAGCACTTTGGAGTGTGTGTGTGTGGGGGGGGGGGGGGGGGGGGGGTATGTCGAGGGAGGGTGGAACGCCAGGTGTTAAGAGCATTGTTCCGCCCTTTACGGCGCATGGAAACTATTTTTTCCAATGGAAAAAGGGCTTGGCACAAGGGCGCGCGTGCAGGCGCTTCAGTCTGGGTCGGTGTGCATACCTGTCAGGGAGGATACAGAGAGGAGAGGCGCGGGAACGCACCAAGAACCGGGAGTCGAGGGCGACCGCTTTGAATACCTGCAGAGTCAAACGGGCCTGGAAAACCCTGACGCTGGGGGAAAGAAACACAGCTCTGCACTGGTCTGTAGACTAGTCTACCCACGGTGCATGGATGGAGACTAATAAGAGGACCGAAAACGATACAAATTCATATATTTAAAATGTTAAGCACGACTTTATTGAAATGCGTGACAAAAGGTTAAAACGTGAGACTGTCCTGCACTAATCAGTTTGGTCACCCTAGTTGCAGTGTGCAGTGTCGCCCTTTAATTAATCTCTATTACACTAAACTAAATCTGTAATGCACCCAAACAGCAGACTCAAAAGATATACCATGTGATATAGCTCACTATGGTGGTTACATTCAGCAATTAATCTGCGGCTCACATGCCAAACCATGGGGGAGGGGGCAACCCGTACGGATCACAGATAAATTGCAATCCGTTACACCCCTACAATCTACTATATCTAAGCTTGAAATTGAATATTGAAATACACAACTAGTCCACAGATCTCAAAGAGTCCACATTTCTTAATATCAAGTATTAGAGATGAAAGATAAGATGTGCAGACGGTGGTGATTTAGAGGAACATCCTGACTGATGTTTTCATCCGTTCTCTCAACGACTCGCTGCTGGACATGATCTCCAGAAAGGCTCTTAAAGGCCCAATCAGTAATCCAAACAGAAACTAAATTGGTAATTGTATTTGCTGTGTTTTGTAGCTGCAAATAGTTTTGTTTATGTAGTGTGTGTAAACACTGACATGAAGCAGATCTATATTCTGATCTATGTAGGTTAATATACCCCACATTGTATATACATGGATAACAGATTGAAGCTTTAACCCCCAACCGCTCCAGTGGAACTGTTTAGACTGCGTTTGTCCCAAGTCTGTGGGTATGTGTATAAACTTTACTTCCCCAAGCTGTCGCTGTAAATACGATGGGTTCTTACCAGTCAACTTGCCTAGTTAAATGATGGTCGTCTAGGTTATAATTTCCATGTTTACACAAGGTATCTATAGCAACCACACTTTTACAGTAGGCTTGCAGGTTGACGAAACAGCCTCTAAAAGCTCTGCCTCTCCATGGGAGCTCATCTTAAAACCACTTATTACAGACCGTGTCTACAAGACGTAGCTCTACAAGCCAAAAAGGTATTTTAACTTACCGTATAGTAACCTCCATCATGGCTACTGTGCAACAGAATAACAAACCCATCAAACATTGCTGCCCGTTGCTATGGTCAAAATCTGATTCCTACAAATCTCTTGAGTCTGTCAGTCACTGTAACGGGGCGAGGATTTGTCTTTGGGGAGTGGAATGCTCTCCAGATTTGAAAATTCTTCACAGGGTAGCAGCAGGACAAGTCATGATGAGTAGTTTCTCAGCCTCTGGAAGTAATAGTATGTGCTCTAGATCCTCATTTTCGTTTCCAAGGAGAATTCCAGTCAACAAACTTGAAACCCGAGAACCCCTGGGGAAAACACTGGGGTTTCAACCCGTTTTCAGGAACAAAAACACTTAGTTTTGGACCCACAGGTGGTCATGAGTAGGTCCCAGATAAATTGAGTGGGTCCCCATTCCCCAGTCAGAAAGAAAAAAAGTCACCAAAAAAAAAGCAATACTACTAAATTTTTGGGATTTGTCAATAAATTCTTTATCGAATCGGGATTCTCTTGAATCGAGATTGAATCAGGAATCTTATGTGAATAGATTTTTTCCCCCACCCCAGGTACTAGCAGGCACTTAGCGCTCTGCATCCATCCTCCACTCACCAGCGCCATGTGACCACCACGTACATTAGACACCGCTGTCTTATCCATTCCACCAACTGAAAAGGATCCAATTCAGGTGGAAAAGTGGGGGAATTAATCTTAGAAGTGAGTTTACACAGAGGGGGCTCACATGGAGCGGTTTCAACCTGGTTACATTTACACCCACAGAATCAGTAACATTTTTCAATGTAGGACAAAAAGAAAATCTACAGATTAAATAAAATGTTCTCGATTAGATTCAACAACCTTCAATATAAAACAAGAGCCGTCGTCTGGTAATCTGGAGGTTCCCGGTTCGAATCCCTCTCCTCCCAGGCAGCGTGTCGAAGTGTCCTTGAGCAAGACGCTTAACCACTAACTGCAGGTTGGCACCTTGCATGCTTGCCTCCCCTGTCGGTGTGTGAATGTGTGAGTGAATGGGTAAAATGTGAGGAACAAATTGTAAAGCGCTTTGGATTAAAAAAAAAAGCACTATATAAATGTAGCCATTTACCATTTAAGTACACTCCTACCATCGCTCCTTCACCAAGGTACTGGCATTACAACCGGAGGCGATCCCCAGGACGCCTGCCTGTGGCTGCCCCACTGCTCATCCAGTGGTGAGGATGGGTCGAATACAGAGGAATGATTTCCACACAGGGATTAATGAACTATAACTTAATCTAAAGTGTAGCACAGGGCGACTGCCATGATACACACAAGACAAAAAGTGCCCTTTCTATCCACTCTAATTCTGTACTTTAATCACTCCAAGTTGGCAGCAGAACAACCCTTATCCATTCCACCATATGGTAACCCCACCCTCAGGATGTCCGTTTTCCATTGCCGTTACCATGACAAACAGCATCACTGCTAGTGTATGAAAATAGCTGGCCATAATTTGTTATGGAAGCTCTTGAAGTTCAGCGTATCAAAAAGCAAACATATTAACTCACACGGTGACCTCATAATACCATCATTCTATAAACAAAAGAAGAAAGCGCTGAGTTACATTAATATGTAATGTGGTTGTGGTGTTGATTTCTAAATATGAAAGCTTGACTACATCATTTCAGTTCCGCATAATTCAGGATTATGGGTCTATATTCACAAAGTATCTCAAAATATGGGGCTGATTTCGATTTGTTTTCCCAGAGCCTAACTGACAGCTCTGACAACCCAAGTTAAGAACACGTTTCTTAATCCTGGGACCGACCCAAACAATTTATAGAGCACTGTGAAATGTCAAATATATGGGTGTCAAGGGGAAACCAACCAGTTTTTCTTCAAAGCCTGAAAATTCTTTAGATATGCAAGGTTTGTGTAGGACAACGTTTCTCAAACTTCTTTACTCTCAGGGACCAGCAAACCGTCTTTTTGTCTTAAGGACCAGCAGGTAATGATATTACTACCAGAGTCCACTTCAATGAAAAATAATACTAGAAAATAGCCTTTACACCAAATCACCCGACCAAGGACCGCGCAGCATTATCCCAGGGACAAGCACTGGTCCCTGGACCCGAGTTTGAGAAACACTGGTGTCGTAAGACCAAGACAATATGCACAAGCCAAGCTATATCATTAGAATGCCAATAATTGGAGGTCCTGGTGGTGTCTGGTTTTCAGTTGGTATTCTTTGATTAAACTTCTCGGGGGCACAAAGGATGACATTTAGGACATGTCCGAAGTGCAACCTCACACAGCTACAATGTATAATCCTGTACCCAGTCACTTCAGGAGGACGCAGCCTTGGCTCCCTTGCAGGAAAGAAAGCAAAAAGAAAACAAAATAACTAACTAGTTATTGATCACTTAGAATTAGTGATCAGAGCTGCAGAGAGCATCACAGGCAAAGAGTGTCATTATGCCAGATGAGGATCCTGGCAGAGCAGAGGTCCATATGCCTGGATTAGCGAGAGATCCAATAGACCTGGTGCACCAACAGGCCTGCATGACGCCACGTGTCCTGCGCATCTGTGCCTGAGGGCAGAGGCCCATGCCAGAGGGCGTGGGTGGTGAGAGAGGGTTCCATTAAGTATCTCTGGATAAGGATGACAGGACTTTCAGGGCCTCCGATCCGAGAGGCAACCAGCTAAATCTAATATTCACCCCTCTGCAGTGGACTCCAGACACCGCTGGGTGGGGAGGCAGAGGGGTTGATGGGGAGGGGAAGATTACAGGCAGATGTATCTTAAGTCTCCCTCTGTAGGTGCTGGCATGGGTGTCTGCAGCTGGATGGGCTCCTGAGTGGTAGACGTAGGACTGGTGTATCCTTTCTCTGAGGTGGCCGGCGCTGATGTTGCAGCATAGCTAGATTCTCCATATTGGAGGAAAACAAGCCATTGGCAGGCATGAGTGATGTCTGCATGCGTGTGTGCGTTTCTGCCCGTTTTTCTGCTGGGAGCTGCCATATTTTGGATACTAGAAGTTTTATTTTTCAAATCTCCTGCCAGAAGTTTGAAGAAAAACAGATTCTATATTGTAACCTAATTCTCCTGTCTGTGTTATTGGCACAACCTCTCGTCCACTTGCACAATCAGATCCACTGTGTGATTTTCTGTTCATAATTCCACAAGACAAGGTAGACAATAAAAAGATGACCACAGCTCATCTGGCCCAATGTTTAGCTGAGGAAGAATCGATGAGGCAGAAATATTTCTTTAATTTCAAGAAACACTGAAGAATTCTCCACAAGTCAGACTTATGTTCACATCGCCACATTCAACATGAACACACTAGTCTGGTGAAACACTTTTGTTAGTTTTTTACTTTAAATTAAATGTCAGGAGAACAGCTTGTTCCCTGCAGCTTATATGATGGAGCTGTTGATTTTAAAAGGTTGCATTCCAGGTTGATGCAGGACCTGCTTATGGCAGCAGGCTCTGTTCTGCGTCGAAAGCAGTCAATCAAACCGATAGCAAACCGATGTTCCACGCGCTATTTCCCTGAAAAGCGGCTAACTGGCAGCATACTTGGTGCCTAGAAACCTACTGTAACCATTCGCTATGAGAGCCAGTAGTCCATGTTCACAATGCATGCTGAACCATCATGCAACCGCAATGCCTACTGGCCATCGAACAGCACAGAGCGGTACAAATCCGAGAAAACATTCCAAAACAAAAAAAGTTCACCTCTGAAAAGGGTTAAATGGGAGAATGGAGTCACTCCAGGCCACAAACTCCATCTTCCAAACCAATGCGCTTTTAGAATTTTTTCAAGTTAAAACAAACAGTTCTTCTGTTTATTGGCATCGGGGAGAACCTCTCCAACCCTTTGACTGACTAAACCGAATGCCTCCATCGAGGAAAATGCCCCGTCATGCCAGGCGAAGGCCACAGAGAGATAATTCCACCCCTAACAACTACTCTCAACGCTCTGCCAAGTGCCAACCATTACATATCTCCCCCCTCCAACGGGTTGGCTTGAAAAGGCAGCGCAGGCCTGTAATTTCTAGTTGATCTCTTTTACTGTGCGTTGCCCTGTTTTTTAAATCAGTCACCAACCAGAGAGTCGGGAAGGGAACAGACATGCATGCACACGCGGACGCAGATGCTAATGCAGAGATGTGCGGGTTCACATAAACACAGATATATGCACGCACGCACACACACAGGTGGGCATACACAAAAACGTGTGCGCACACACACACTATATATATATTATATATGAGAGAGAAAGATTTTTATGGACACACACCATAGCCAAGGATGAAAGCCTCCTAGTCAGCCATCCGCTAGTAATGATCTCCTCTCTGGCAGTGTAACAGCGTAGCATGAATATGTCACTAACCAGCTGCAGTCGCACTGCTCAACACATCTGCTTTTTATATCTCGGTACATTCTATCTCCCTCCTCCAAAGCTCCCGACTGCAATTTAGTGTATACCTTTCATGCATTCCAGTGTGCACTTGCCGCTGCCGTGTGGAGAATGCAAGACCTAAAACAGTGAGACCGAGACGCAGGCGGCTTATCTCAAACCCTGCCCTCTTTTCTTCATCCTCCAATCACAGCTGTTGCTTACCCTAGGACAAACAAAGGCCAATTTGCGCGTTGGCGCGACAAAACTCCACTGCAACTCAAAAACATCACGGCCGGTGTGGAAAAGCGTCTTGATTTCTGAAAACAATCAATCATTCCCAACCAATGATCTAGTTTGTTTCTCCGTCCGACAGCCACTTGATTGGTTACAGGTGGTACAGAGAGAACTGTGTCATGCTAAAGAGATATGTGGAAAAATAGCAGATATAATCCACCACACTTTTCTTTTTTCACCAAAAAGAAAAGAAAAAAGGCTACATGAGTATAAGTATGTGTTGTGAGTGTTTGTATGACCCAACAAAAATATGTTTCAGAGTGTTGGTATGACCCCACAAAATATGTTTCAGAGTGTGTTGGCATGACCCCACAAAAATATGTTTCAGAGTGTACACATAATGTTTGCGACTTGTAAACAACCATCTGGATGTCTGTAATGTTATGTATATGTATTAGGGCTGTCAAAGTCAGTGCGTTAATGCAAATGCATATTAACCTCTTAAGCCTGAGGGGTCCGGTACTGGGCCCACAATGACATCATGCCAGATGCGGAAAAACTCATTCACGCCTTTGTCTCCTCAAGGCTTGACTACTACTGCAACGCACTGCTCATCGGGATCCCTAGCAAGAGCATCCAGAAGCTCCAGTACATTTTCAGAACTGTGCTGCTAGCATCCTGATGAGAGTGCGGAAATGTGAACACATCACACCCATACTCCATTCCCTACACTGGCTCCCGTCTCCTTCAGGGTTGAATACAAAGTCTCCCTCCTCACCCACCAGTGCATCCACACTTCCACAGCAACGCCCCCTCTGGATACTCAACACACTCAAACCCATACACAGGACACACCTTCTGCTCAGCTGCTCCTCGGCTGTGGAATGCCCTCCCCGACCATCTAAGAGCATCAGTCCGTTGAGGCTTTTAACACTTTGATTGCCCATCCTTATACCCAGTCTGCCAGCGCTGCAACCCTATGGAGATGTTTACCTTCTTTGCAGGGCTATAACTTTTTAAATATTATAGCTATATCGACATTACTATGGCCCATTCAACATCGGGTATCTATCGTTCCGGATGTGGGAACGTTATATTTTTTCATTCATACATTGTTGTGTTAATACCGTCGAGAATATAAGTATGTTTTTAAGGTTTTCTGCTGTAATTCCAAAAACGCGAGTTATAGGCCCTGAAGCATATGATAGATTATCGATTGGCGTTTCTTTCCTATACACGCTATATTAAAAAATTCAAATGTATACGATCGGTATACATTATGCTTAATCATGCGTGAAGGAAAGGGGGGGGGGGGGTCGTTTATAATTCCTTGATCGTCAGTAACAGCTTTATTTAGTATGGGTTGATATGTTGAGCAGATGGATTGCCGTGAAATGAATAAACAATCGGGCTGAAAATAACGTTATATTCCTCTTACCATTCGGCGAAAAATGTGTTTATTCGCTGTTGGCGTTCAACGCATGGCGGGCAATAACGAATTATCACGTTGTTGGCGTCCAATGTGTTAAAAAGGGGTCTAAAAACATTTATTTTTAACAAGGCATTTGCCTAAATGGATCGACGGATGCCTTGTGTTTTTTCTTTTATTATAAATTTAAAAAAAAATTATCTGAATGTTTCTTCTATTTTATAGTTTTTTTTATCTTTACCTCCTTTTATGTAGCACTTTGAGATTCAAAAAATATACAAAATACAAATATAAAGTGCGTTACAAATTTAATTTATTATTATTATTATCACGCCATAAATCCATCTCTACAGAATGTATGTTATTAGTGAAATATGAGTTATAGAAATCTAGTCAGAAAAAGGTGAATATTGATGCTAGGAAATGCGCGCCACCATTTTGTTTGTAGTCCTATGAGGAGAGGAGACCCAGGACTTTCGATGGGATTTCGAATTTCAAAAAACTACACTTCCTAGGCAGGGCTCGAGACTAACACCGTCCCAGGGATGATAAAATATGTATTTGGGACGAACAGAAACCCTCCCCGGGACACAGTCGGGGCGAAGAGGATTTTTTTTCCCACTTGGAAAATGTCAACTGAGCAGACCGTCACTGTCACTGGCAAACTTCTTCTGAGTGGCAAAGTCTTCTGAGTGCTCGCTTAGTTGACAGTGGCACGAGACCCACGGAAATATCAGAATGTTTAAGGTACATATTGAACAAAATGTGTGATTAATATGCGATTAATCAGTTAACTATGGACAATCACACAATTAATGGCAATTAAATATTTTTATGGATTGACAGCCCTAATATGTATATGTTACGGTAAATGTGGGGAAAACTGTGATTTTGCACATTTACAGTATTACACATTCCCCATCAGGTCTGTAAATGTGAGGTTTTTGAGGCCAATAATTACATTTTAATAAGGCTCTAAAATCTATATTCTCATATGATTCTATATTCTTATATTTAGGAAATTCTATACACAGTGAATACTCTGGGAATATACATAAGAACACACATATCCAATCCTTGGACCATACCGTCTGGTTCCATCTAACCCAACTGCACAGTACAACCCATCTATGATTGTATTTGACAGCCCTCAGCACTCTTGTATATATCAGCATTTGACAGCACTCTTGTATATATCTTTCCTAGTTTATACCAGCTTAATTTTTTATTGTTTACTTTTAATTCCTTCACTGTTATAGCAGCTACTTATGGAGTCTGCAACAAGCGGTTCACTGCACATTGTTTGTATGTGACAGACTTGATTTGACCGTAGGCTTACTGGAGATGCCTAACCCCAAACTAAAATAGAAACATAGGAAATACTTGGTGGTTAACATCCTAATTTGTTTCAATTATTCACCCAAAACAAAATGCCATGGACGAGCGCCCGGGAGGTAATTGAAAGGATCCCTGCATGGCTGCTGTGCGTTTTCCCCTTACATTTACAGACCCGACATGGGAATGTACAAAACAAGCTCCCAGGAAATGTGTAAAAATCACACACTGTTTTTCCACATTAACCGTAACATACACATTATTTGTGTCTTTACGAGGCAGTTACATATAAGTTAATTTCCTCTATGATAGGAGAGGACATTTTTGGAACACCTGGCATTTCATACGTTTCTCTGGGGGGGGGTTACATAATGCTGTCTCGTTCAAGGACGTGACACGGCCGTTTAAATCACCACCTGCAGAACACCAGAGAGGGAGACTCCACTGTCACCAGAGAACGCAGGGGGGGTGAGGGGGGAACTGATTGGTGGCGGGTGAGAAAAATACAAGAACAGCTGGAAGGAATAAGAAAGGCTTCATTCAGTGTCGGTTCTGATCGACACCTAGCGTCGTCTCTGCACTTTTAATACTGTTAATACGCAATCCAATAACCATCAGCCCTCTTTTCTGGTGAACTGCTGGGATAAATATGTATTCTTCCACTGAGGTGGGGGTTGTGGAAAGTGTAAGTGAGAGCGGCAGGACACTGGTGTCAGAGACATTAAGACGCGGGACCACCAGCCGCCTCGCAGCGGGAAACGAAAGTGAAAATGGAAAACGAAGAAGAAAGTGGAAACGTGGGGGAGAGAGGGAGTAATCTGATGACTGGATCTGGAGGCCTCATGGATCAGTTGCTATGGCAACATAACAACCAGTGGAAGTGCTCAACTGGAGGTTCATAATCTGTGTTTCCCCTTAGACCTGGGTTCTACAACCTTTGCAGCCTAGTACTCATCCCCTGGCTCATTAAAACAAGACTAGTACCGGTACTCATCACCTGGCTCATTAAAACAGACTAGTACTCATCCCCTGGCTCATTAAAACAAGACTAGTACTCATCACCTGGCTCATTAAAACAAGACTACGGTAGTACTCATCACCTGGCTCATTAAAACAAGACTAGTACTCATCACCTGGCTCATTAAAACAGACTAGTACTCATCACCTGGCTCATTAAAACAAGACTAGTACTCATCACCTGACTCATTAAAACAGACTAGTACTCATCACCTGGCTCATTAAAACAGACTAGTACTCATCACCTGGCTCATTAAAACAAGACTAGTACTCATCACCTGGCTCATTAAAACAAGACTAGTACTCATCACATGGCTCATTAAAACAGACTAGTACTCATCACCTGGCTCATTAAAACAAGACTAGTACTCATCACCAGGGGGACCACAAAAAATGCATCAATGGTCAACGCATGACCCATAGAAACAGAGGAGCACAGGATATTTTGGCTTCGGTGTCATTTAGGTTCACTCCTGGGCCCATACTCGAAGCTTCCCAGAGTAGGAATGCTGATCCGGGATCATTGAACAGGAACACCCATCTGCATGACCTTATATAAACTAAAGCCGAATGAAGATCAGTAGTACTCCCACTTGAAAAGGCTTTGTTGTGAATAGGGAGGTGTAGTCTGACGTCACTTTAGTTTCCCGCACGGTCCACCCGTATAGGGATTTGTCATTGGGAAAATGTATTATCGGCTATTGTAATAATTCTGCCTCATGAACATTGGCAAGCTTTCCATTTTTGCAGAAAATGAGTTCCCTTCCATCACTAACATTATTGTTTAAAGGGGAACTATCTTATAAATGGCCTTTTCCAGTGTTTAGCATTGTTTTCTAGCAATGTGGGTTTGTATCAATGGGGTCTATGTCTGTAATTCTCATTTTGGCTAATTCGTCCAGTTCAGATGTCACAAGATTTTCCCCCACTGAACTAAGCCATTTTGAAACTTACGCGTACCTCTGACATGTAAGAATTCTCATCTGATAGTAATGCCCCCTCTATGTTTGCCACCGCGCACACTCAAACATTATTTATTGCAGTATGCAAGCAAATGCGTGGAATTGAAGTCTAACAGTTAGTTAGCATTGGGTTAGCATTTAAAAACGTTATGAGCAAAACGGGCAAGATATGTTGTGCTCTTCCTAACTGCCAAGCAGCGAATACGTCCTTGCATTCATTTCCTGATGATGTCGTGATCCGCCAGCAATGGGCCAAGTTTGTTTTGAGACCCGCCGAATGTTGTCCCAACTGCTCGGAGTCGGGTGTGTACCGCACATTTTTGCAAGGAGGACATTGAGAAGCAAGGGCTTTATAATGCTGGGATGATTTCCAGGATGTTACTAAAGAAGGGAGCTGTACAGATTATTCGGGACCCCAAAGAAAATATCGAATCAGTAAGTACAAATGTCGTAATTAGTCATTGATTCCCTGTCAGGGTTATATTTATTATGGACAGAAGTTGTCAAATCATTACTCAGCAACTGTCAACTGTCTGCACATGTGTCAATAGTGTATTAACGTTACTATTTTACTGTAGCGTTTCTGCGATTTTCCTCTTTCTTATACAGTAGGAAGGGGGAAGAACACTATATCGTGCGTGTTCCTATGACTTGTATTCAGCTTACAGCTTCGAAACTCCACTTATTTCGTTTTACAATGTCAATATTTTTTTTATAAATCTTTTTGTAACGTTGGTTGGTGACTGTCACTCAAAGCGCTTTGCGAGTATGGGCGGAGCTCAGCCGAAAACAGCTTGGAATCTTGAAGTGGAAAAATGCTGCTTTAGAGTACGTACTTGATTCGAAATACAAAACAATGAATTTTTTGGGGGGGAAAACGTACAGATGTGTTCCATAGACTCACAGGAATTGTGTAAAATTGCCCAAATAGTGAAAGAAATAATAAGATAGTTCCCCTTTAAGCATTTTTGGTTGAAACAAAATTATACGTTATTATGGATGAATACACACAGAAAGGTAGACCATGCCAATGTTCATGCTTTATTTGTTAAACCCTACTGATCAATTATGGGTAGTTTACATTAGGGCTGGGCGATATGACGATATTATATAAATATCGGGTACAGTTCATTAACAATACACTTTTTCAACGTATCGTGGATATCGTGATGTTTTGCCCAATAGGATTGTGTCGCGTCAATCTGGTCCACACGTTACTCGTTCATATCTCAGCCTGTGTTGAGATATGCCCATTCCGCGGTCTGTTAATAAAGTTTTCAATCAGACAGATGTATGGAAAGGCTTTTATTATAACATTCGTTGAGGTAAAATCATTATGGCTCATTTAGTCATCCTGTGGTGCACTGGTCTCCTACTAGTCGGTTGCGGGGAGCTAATGTAAGTAGCTTTGTTGATGTCAGCGCACCGGACATTCAGGAAGTCAAAAACTAATGGAGCTTGCCGATTGGTGCTAAGAACAGCAGGGCGGGTGCAAGCGGTGTGACGTAATTGGCAGACTCGACTGTCAATCAAAATTATTCTGTTGTCCGTCAGAATGAATGAATGAAAACTTTATTAACATATTGCAGAATGGGTACAATACAGTACAGGAGGATGAAGACCAGAAAAAGACTTTCGGCTTTTTTACATAAGGGTCCTCCATTTTCAATTCATCAAAACATTTAGAGACATACAAATATACAGTAGTTTCATAAAAATGCTAAAATGCTATTGATTGATTGATTGATTGATTGATTGATTTAAAACTTTATTAACATATTGCAGAATGGGTACAGTACAGCTCAATACATACAATTGTTAAGGGGATGCAGACCAGAGAAAGACTTTTGTCTTGTTTACATCAGGATCCCCCATTTTCAATTCATCATATTTCATATCTAAATCATATAATATCTCATTGCTAAATATATGCAATATATTATAATCTAATAATCCAATAATCTAAATCTAATATATAATATAAAAATGCTAAATGCATGGGTATTTTATTTTGTCTTTAATGTTAGCTTGCAAACTCAAATACTGTCTTGGTAAGCCTCATAATGAATTGTTTGGGGTAAAAAAGAAAAACATTGTGATGTGTATCGTGTATCGCCGAAAGGTCAGAAAATATCGTGATATCATATTTAGGCCATATCGCCCAGCCCTAGTTTACATCATTGGTATATAATTTCATAATTTCATTTGACACCGGAAATGCCACTCTGAAAGAGTTAAAAAGGTCCACGCACGAATAACATGCACGCGCGAATCAAAAAAGCTTATCAAACGCCGACGTCACAACAGGACAACAGGTGCATATTAATGAGCCGAATCTAAAAGCTTATCAGACGCTAGCACCTAGCACGGCCGTGACGTCACTTCAGGAAACGTATGCCTTATGTCCGTCCGGGTCATAGTACTAAATCAATGGTGGCTCACTCGGTGCATCACAGTTAGCCTATATCTCCGCCGTCCCTGCTACAGTCGACTCGGGACCACTACACTCACTGACGTTAGCCTATAGCCCGCCGTCCCTGCGGGTGGTTCTCTCCTCTTTGTGTGCCCCCGTCCCCGCGGAGGAGCTTGTGGACTCGACAACAGCGGCGGCCGCAGGGCGCCGGAGCCCGCAGCGATAGTTAGCTCATAGCTATCGTGTAACACTAGCCTTTACGGGCTCGAGCACCCTACGGCTGCCGCCGCCGTCGCGTCCATGGGCCCCCCGGCAGGGCACCCGTGGGGACGGGGTGTACAGAGAGGAGAGAACCATTTTGGGTCGGCCGTTCATGCCGGCCAGCGAGCCGGATGTCGGGATATGTTGTTAGCACAATAGCTACCAAGCTAAGCTATGTTATCTACTAACGTTATAAACACAATATGTGTACAACGACACAATGATTTACATTATTACAAATATGGTAACGTGGTTGTGGCTTTTACAAATAGTGGTTAGCTTTAGAGATGGATGGGGCGGCTAGGTGGTGTAGTGGGCAAGGCACTCGCCACCAGTGTGGAGACGCTAGGATTCGCGTGTTCGAATCCAGCTCTCCACATTGTTTTCAGTTTAGCTGGTCGTCCGCAGTAATACACATTGGCCGTATTACGGGGAGGGAAAACTGAAGGGTGGGGATCGAACGTTGTGAACAAGCGACTCCTACAAGTCGGTTGGTGCGCCTGCGCAGTAGAATCAGGAAGTGTCGGGGGCAGCGTGAGCCTCCCACGCGTTACTCCTCGACACTGAGAGATCGAGCTGCGCAGGTGAAAAGATGCGACTGCTGTTACCTCAAGTACCGGAGGGGACTTGTGCTATGTATGACTTAGTCCACATTGCAGCCGGCTTGTGGGAGGCAAGAAACAGCGTTCGTGACAGGGGAGGGTTGAATTGGATGATACGAAATTGGGATGGGAGAAAATATAGAAAAATGGGAGAAAAAGTGGATCAAAAAAAAAAGCTTTAGAGATGGATGGATGGCTATAATCACGGAGCAATAGTGAGGTGAAACAGATACATTTCATTCGGCTAGTAGTAGCAAGCATATATCTATGGTAGCAAGGCTCTCTGCCTGCCACTAGCTGTGTGACTCTCAGCGCCCCCTGGTGAGCCCCCTGGTGCCCTGCACCTGTTGTGACGATCATTTCGATTACACACGCACGTTATGAACCATTGATTAAAATATGCACGTGCGTGGTGATTGTGTTGGGCAGACAAAATGTTTGATAAAAACGCTAAAACTGGGTCAATTTCAATACTTTTTTTTCCCCTTCTTCATGAAAGCCACTGTTGGCCTAGTCCACATTGTTTATTGAACAAAAATACAACGTGGAGGTTGACCTTTAAACGAGACAATTTAGAAATACATTGCGGGCGGTCAGGTGGCGTAGCGGAGATTGCGTTCGTCACCAACGCCGGAGAGGCTGGATTCGCGTGTTCGAATCCAGCTCCCGGCGTTGCTATCAGCTTGGCTGGCCGTTCACACTAATACAATTGGCAGTATTAGAGGGTGGGAAAGCTGAAGGGTGGGTCCTGGGCGTTGTGGACAGCGACCCCTACAGTTCGGTCGGGGCGCCTGCTCAGCAAGGGTAGGATCTAGGGAGAGATAGTGCGGCCTCCCACACGCTACACTCTCCCCGGTGAGAACCTGCGTGGCCAGGCTGGCCTGCCGGCAGGCTGCACATGCGTCGGAGGAAAGCATGTGACAGTCTCCGGTCTCTCGGACCAACAGTAGGGGAAAGTGCGCAACAACCAGGAAGGGTGGGATGAGAGAAAAAAATCGGAAAAAGGAGGGGGGAAAAGATAATAAAAAAAAATAAAAAATAAAAAAATACATTGCAATTTCAAGCGAGGTGGACAGGCCGGAAAAAACAATGACGTAACCACTAACGGAGCGTAGACCAATCTCAGTCACTCTTATTGTCTGGGACCAAATTCGGTCACGCCCCATTTTGCGCGACATCCAGGCTTTTTTTACCGTCAGTGTTTGGGAATTTCATGTCGACAGGTAGATGAAGTGAAATTATACTTATTTTAGAATATATATATCAAATTTCATGAGTATTCATCTATATTTAGTCATCTAAAGACTATTAGATATGAACCTATGTACCCGTAAAAAGTGGGAATCTCTAGAATGTGTTTTGGGCGACGGTGTTTACGGAAGTGCAGGTAGCCTCTCAGGTTGACGTTATACTATAACTTACACAACACTTTCTGTTGTCAGTAGATGGCAGCATTGGTTTAAAATTAAAAGGTGAAAACTACAAAATGAATACAATTCCCAAGACCTTTAGCACAGGTCACTGGGACGCGTCTATTCTTTGACGCGATCTGAACAGCGTTAAACTATTAATGGGACCCGAGTACAGTGATCGAGAATGGTCACCCAATTATCTTAACAAAAGTGCATCATTAGCATTATGTTTATTGTCTAAACGGGAACATAATGGTACAATTTAAGATTTGAATGTTATCCGCATATAAAGGACAAATAAAACATTGTTAATTTGTAAGAAACCTCAATGAAAACGGCGCAGGGTAAGTTATATTAGCTATTGTTATGAAAATGTGATAGAATCCTATAAAAATGTGGACGCATTTGATCACCGTGACGTTACACCTCCCTATATGGACCCTGGTCTTATTCAATGTATAAATGGGTCTCAGTTGGATACCAATTAGGGATGTTCGATATTGGCTTTTTTACCGATACCGATATACCGATATTGTCCAACTCTTAATTTCCGATAACGATATCAACCGATACAGATACCACCCCCCCCCCCCCCCCCCAAAAACGGAATAATTTCAGGTAATTAACATTACATATATCTTGTCGTGGAATTAACACAACATTATGCATACTTTTGACAATAAAAAAAAATCAGAATGTGTTCTTACTTGCTTGCCTGGGTAAATAAAGGTTAAATAAAAAATATATATATATATATATATTTTGACAACCGATACCGATAATTTCCGATAGCGCATTTTAATGCCAATATCGGCCGATAATATCGGACATCCCTAATACCTAAACCTATACATCATATTTAGATCTACTCAATGGAATTGTGTTACTATTATTTCCTATCAGCTACTGGTATTAGCAAACACTGCAACAGGAAATAAACAGGAGAACATTTAGAATGGTGTTCATGTTCTCAAGTTTAAAAAGGTCTATATACTATTGTACTGTAATTGTACCACGTACGTTTGCAGCAGTCTAAACTAGGGAATAGTTAAGTGTGGGACACAAATTAATCATATTCATCTCACCCTGGGACCAGGTCACATCAAAACATAATGCTACTCTTATCAGGAGGGGACCCATTGTGGGTCCCGACTCATAATTTGTGAAACTCCGGTCTAACCAATAAAGCCCAAAGATGATAGTTTCACCCTTTTATTTAAATTTTTTATAAATCAGTCACATACCTTCCAGTAATGTGGGCCAACAACACTGCAGGATTAATGTAGGAAAGTAACAGAGTTCAACAACACATATGGACAGGATTAACATAAGGGATCCTACATACTTGGTCAGAAGGCCACAGCTATACCAACATTTCCCAAGAACAGTTATGAAATCCTGAAATGTGTGTGTGTGTGTGTGTGTGTGTGTGTGTGTGTGTGTGTGTGTGTGTGTGTGTGTGTGTGTGTGTGTGTGTGTGTGTGTGTGTGTGTGTGTGTGTGTGTGTGTGTGTGTGTGTGTGTGCATAGACTGTCTTATTACCTATTGAGACCCTCAACATAACTAAATCTGCCCAATGACCGGGGGACTAACTACAACTGATTTCAACCTATCACAAATGAACATGCCAATTCCACAAATGCCTTGGCTGATTAATCTGTCAGCCCTCCTTTACCAGACATATGCACTGGACCGCTACAGTTATGCCCAGTGGATTACAGCGTATAGAACAGGTATTCCAATTCAAATTAATCTTAATTCCGCTGTGATTTGGCTTGTTGTACGCTTCAGATGGGAGCTATAGGTAGCTAATAGTTTGACAACTGTAACACTGAGAGATGGAGATAAGAATTGGTTTTAGTGCATATGGCTTAGAAGGCTGGGCGTGTGGCCATATTCCAACTCTACTAAAAACACACCTCTTCAAAACAATATCTGAAATAAGAAATAAGTAAAAAACCTCTGACTGTCTGTACTATTATGTACCTTATTACTATGCTACTATACTTATACTGCTACCTATCATGCTAATATGTCTATACTACTATGCACTCAGAGTGTAACACTCAAGATCGACACTATTTGACAAACAATGCCACTGACCCTTAGCTGCCATACCGACTTGTTCACAATTTGTAAGTCAAACTTTTACTTCAATATATCATGGTGAAATTAAATGTCCATACATTGGCAGGATTATGGCAGAAACATGTTGAGATGGATACCAGGCTGAAAGACAAGCACAGCTGGTCCATGGACATCCTCTGCTGTCTATTGATACTGTGTGGTGCCCTCGGGTCAGATCCACTGGAGTTCTGCTGAAGGTGTTATGGCGCAAAGGAAGCCTTTCCAAACAAAACGTCCTTCATCAACAAAGATAACTTCACGTTCATGGCTAGCAAAGCTTCTCCTCTCTCATCAAAACATGTTCCCATGCTGTGGGGCGGAAGCTAACAGCAAATGGAAATGTGGTCTTATGTGGAGAATTAGGCCACCAATTGTTTCAGCAATGGTCTCATTTGTTTACATTCGAACGGCAGCCATCTCAGACGTTATGAAGGAGATAACGTACTTTCTATCCATTCTCATTCTGCGGTTAGGCCCTTCATTGACCATCGACAGGGCAGAAAGGAACCCAACCTGAGCATGACATGAGAGAAATAAATTGGCCGCTGTGTGAATATAGTCAATTAACATGCGGAGGAGAGGTGCATAGATAACCTCATGAGAACCACAGGAGCAGACTCAGAGAGGAGTGGCTGAGACTTAACAAGAGTGCCATCCTGTGGTAAAGCTAAACATCACTAATCAGAGAGGGGTCATTATGTTACAAACTGAGCAAGAATTAAACCTAAATACCGGTAGTTATTAACACTATAGGCTTGTTTTGTTTTTCCAACTTGGCAGTGAGCATAAGTAAGTGTTAAACGGCTGATGGCTGTTAAAAGGCTGATGGGTGTTAACGGCATCACCGACATCATTTGGGCACCATATTGTGCTCCAGTCCTGGTTTGACCTAACCTCAACCACCATGTCCTTAATGCGACCTTGCATGCAGACTAAGTTACGGGATTTCTCTTTTTTTGTGCGAGTTCGGGGGGCTGGGTATACCAGGCTTGATTAGGCCTAATGTTTGTCATATGGAGCATGTAGATGACTATTGGCACAAAATTCATAAAATGCATTTGTTGTTGGGGTCCCCCAGATGACAAGGGCATATTCTAACAATGAATCTGGGTCCTGGGCGAGACTGAAATTATTCAATTTGAGCTCCCGGTCAGCTCGGACTGCATGAGAGTGTTTGTGCCTTTACTTGTTAATGCGGATGGTGGAGTTCTCTCTGCTCTTGGTGAAGCTGGCGGGGAGGAACCTCAGGGTGATATTCAGCTTCCTGGCACCAGCTGCCAGCTGGTTGGCCTGCAGATGACAGAGGGGAGTAAAGGAAACAGCCCTGAACCTAGTTGTATAGTAGTAATACATTATAGTATAGTAGTAATAATAGTAGTCATAGCATAGTAGTAATAATAGTAGTCATAGTATAGTAGTAATAATAGTAGTCATAGTATAGTAGTAATAGTATAGTACCGGTAGTAATAATAATAATGGCTTGAATTTATATACCGCCTTTCACATACCCAAGGCACTTTACAATAAAAGGGGGAGGGGAGAGGATAACGGTGACCTAAACTAAGAAACAAAATACAGAACAGAACAGAACAAAACAGAATGAATGGGATACTCCGGAGCATCTGAGACTATAGGCCTGCGTGAAGAGATAGGTCTCCAGCAGGTTTTTGAACTGGACAACAGAATTTGCATTGCGGATGACCATGGGGGTGGAGTTCCAGAGGGTAGGGGCAGCCACACTAAAAGCCCTGTCTCAGAAGGTCCGCAACCTGGCTTGTGGGATGGTAAGAGTGGAGATTCCGGGAGGGGGTGTAGGTGTGGAGAAGGTCGGATAGGTATTGAGTAGGGATGTTCGATATTGGCTTTTTTACAGATACCGATATTGTCCAACTCTTAATTTCCGATACCGATATCAACCTAGGGCTGGGCGATATGGCCAAAAACGTTATCGCGATAAAATTATAAAATTATTTTCATATAACTCGATATCGATAATTATCGTCGATATAATGTCTGTCAAGTTTAATTAACTTTTTATGCCCGGCGCCGATGGACGGGCTATTAATAGACTTGTTTTTCTGCTGTGAATGTCTCGAGTTGATGTCGTCCGCGCACGTTAGCAGTTAGCCAGAGCGAGCAGTGTATCCCATGACAATGTACTAAATAAATATCCCTAAAATACTCTGTTCCGCCACAATACATTGCAACGACGTCCACCGTATACCACACACTACTATAACCGTGGCATCAGAATTCACGCCACATACATACTCGGCACGTGAATATATAAAATAGCGCCGTGCAAGCTAAGTATCCTAGCCAGCTTCGTTTCCAAGCGATGTATTCCATGACAATGTACTAAATAGATATCCCTAAAATACTCTGTTCCGCCACAATACATTGCAACGACGTCCACTGTATACCACACACTACTATAACCGTGGCATCAGAATTCACGCCACATACATACTCGGCACGTAAATATATAAAATAGCGCCGTGCAAGCTAAGTATCCTAGCAGCCTTGAGTCCTGAGCTGTGGTGCGAAAGCACGTCATCACGTAACGTTGGTTGTTGTTAGTGAGTGTGCTGAGCCGAGGCTGAACGGAGCCAAACTTGGAAAATCGATATATCGAAACTTTGCGACCACGTTTCATGTTTATTTCGAGGAAATAATTTATCGCGATATTTATCGTTATCGTTTTATCGCCCAGCCCTATATCAACCGATACCGATATATGCAGGGTTCTTCCCCCCCCCCCCCCCCCCAAAAACAGAATAATTTAAACCGATACCGATAATTTCCGATATCACATTTTAATGCCAATATCGGTAGGCCGATAATATTGGACATCCCTAGTATTGAGGGGTGTTGGTGTGTAGGGATTTATATGTCAGCAGGAGGATTTTGAAGGTGACACAAGATTTTACAGGAAGCCAGTGGAGGTGAATGAGGGTGGGGGTGATGTACTGCCAGGGTTTGGTGCAGGTGAGAACCATGGCGGCAGAGTTCTGAACGTACTGGAGCCTATCCAGGGCTTTGTTGGTCACCCCGGATAAGACTCCATTACAATAGTCCAAGCGGGAGGTGATGAAGGCGTGGATGAGGGTTTCAGCCACAGCATCTGTAAGTGAAGGCAGTCTTGAGATGTTCTTGAGGTGAAAAAAGGCAGATTTTGTGACAGATTTGATGTGGGGGACAAATGAAGTGTAGAGTCCAGAATGACACCTAGGTTGCGAAATTCTGAGGAGGGGAGAATGAGCAGCCATCGATGGTGAGGACTAGATCCCCAACCTTCCTGAGCAGTGCCTTGGAAGCCACAACCATGAGCTCTGTTCTGTTGCTGTTGAGTTTGATGACATCCAGGTTTTGAGGTCATGCAGGCAGTTCAACAGGGACTGGGGAGGGAGCTGTGTGGAGGGTTTGGTGTAGAGATAGAGCCGAGTGTCGTCAGCGTAGCAGTAAAAGTTGAGGCCATGTCAGCGGCAGCGTTTCCGTTAGCCGGTAATTACCGGTATTTGACCGGCAAAATCTGTTGAAGTCCGACATATTTAATCTCTCCGGTCTTAATGTCCGGTGAAAATAATTCCCTGAGTCTAAGCACAATTTGATTATTTGAATTGTATTAAAATAGGCTAAAATTAAATAGCCTATGCGATGAACGAAACGATCATTACATTTGTTTCCTCGTTGCTTCTAATAATGACAACGACGTTGTCAGCGAGAGCTTAGTGCTGGGTGTGCGAACTTTTGTGAAGCTGCAGAGCCGGAGCAGCAGCAGCACAATGCAGTATTCCAGCAGTACTCCAATTTAGCCATTTTCAATTCAATGTTGGGTGGGGGGCGCTGCTGTGTGGTCCCCAGAAAAGAGCCAATAACAGCTGAATCAGCTGCTCTGCAGCGCCATACTCTTTGCAAATAAGTCGTTGCGAGGTGGAGAGAGTCGTCACGCAAACCCACGATAATGTTGCCGTCTCTCTCTGCCAAATTTCTCAGTTCTTCGCTTGATATAATTAATACAAATGTCCAATATAACGGAATTCGTTAGCTCATAAAAATGTGATTATAACAGACTGTTGTTTATTAATGTCGGGCGACTGCCCACAGACACCTATTTGATTTAAAGTCGGCAGCAGCACGAGTCTCGGGACTTATTTTATTTGGAATATAATGACTTTATACGCAAAAGTAGCCTAGTTTTAAGTAAAAATATTATAAATCTACATGCCTTGATGATGTCATTCTTTTGTTTTGTTGTCATTCTTTTGCCTATCAATTGTTTTTAAGCTCAATAAACTCTGACCGGAATATCTCTCATGTTGCCGGACACTGAGGCCGGCAACACTTTAGTTGCCTTGGGTTAAATTCATGATATACCATAGGTTGCCGGCTCTATTTGTCTATGGAGAAGTACCCCTTCTTTGCATAGCTATAACTTTTTAAATTCTATTGCTACATTGCCATTATTAGGGCCCATTCAAAGTCCTATATGTATTGTTCATTGTGTAGCAACGTTAAACTTTTTCATTCACATATTCATAGTAAAGTATGGTCTAATGTATAAGTATGTTTTCATCTTTCTGCAGCTTTCTCCAGAACGTGATCTATAGCCCCAAATGCATTATATTGATGATGCAATACAGTTTTATGGCAATCAGCGCGATATAAAAAATTCCAACTAGACGTACTTCTAGAAGTTACTACACGTCATCTGATGTTGACCGGATGGGCGAGGGGGCGTTTATAATTCCGTGGGCAGCGTTATACCATTCATCTAATGTGGGTCAAATGTTCATCATAGCAGTTAGTGTCGAACACGGAAATATTACACGCTAAAACTCACCCCAGTCTCCGTGGGCCGTTGGGCGATCAGCGTGGGGTAGACAGTTTTCCATTATGGGATGTAAAAATATCCGGTCCATTTCCAGCTTGTATAATAGTATATACGTTCAAATCATGTTGTTTATCGAGTTATTGGCAACGGATTGCTATGTATTGTGACGAGCTAGAGTGCCGGAACCTATACCGAGTGCCCGGAAGTAATATGGGTGAACAGCACATCGTCCAAGTAACTTTCTGTTTGGCGATTGCGCCGATCGGCCACCAGATGGCGCTCTTGAACCGATAGAGGGTTCAGTGGGGCTTTTTGGTGGGTCTCAGGCCAGCGGATGGGAAATATGAATCCGATCACAGATTTTTGAAATATTGATATCAAAGACGAGTTACGGCGTCTTCGGCAACTTGAGCATGGCGGGGAAGGACGCCTAAACTCGTCTTCTGGCAGTTAAAGTGTTAAGTGTGTGACATGGGTTCAGAGACCCTCTTTGAACCTCTTTCCTCCTTTACCCTTCGCCCTCTTGTGATGTATTTGGTTCTTCCTCTGTGATGTCGTTTTCGTTCCCCTTGTAATCCTCCCACTTTCCCCATCTTTCTCCAAATTTCTCTTCCTGTAACCTCAGCATGTGTGTTATCCTCTCCATATCCTGTATCTCTTCCACTATTCCTACCCATTGTGCTATTGTCGGTGGGTCTTCTTTGTACCACAGTCTTGTTATTGCTTTTCTGGCCGCTATCAACATTATCTTTATTAAATATTTATCCCCCCCTTGTATTCCCTCGTGTGTCAGGTCTCCTAAGTAAAGCAGTCCTGTTTGCGGTAACCCGTATCCTAATATTCTAATCATTGCCTCCCCTATCTCCTCCCAATACCCCTTCAGCTTCTGACATCCCCAGAATATGTGCGTGTGATTTGCCCCCTCCTTCCCACACATCCTCCAGCATGCTCTTTGTGTTGGTGCATATTTTCCCTTCAGCTCTGGGGTTATAAAGAATCTGATTATGTTTTTCCATCCAAACTCTTTCCATATCCTCGATCCTGTTGTTGAATGTTGCACCTCGCATATGTTCCCCCATTCCTTCCCTGTTATTTCTATCTCTAGTTCTCTCTCCCATTTCTCCCTTATGTAATCGGTCGTGTGTCCCTTGCTGTTCATTATAGCTCGGTATATTGCTGATATTACTCGACCTTGCCCCCCTTCGTATGCCCATACTATCATCTTGATTATTCCATTCTGTTCTTCGTCTTTGGCCCCCCTTATTTCTTTGTTGTAGTAGTCTCTAACCTGTAGATATCTGAAGTGGTCCCTGTTTTCTAGTCCAAATTTCTCCTTTAATTTTTGTAGTGTCTGCATTTCCCCCTTCTCTATCATTTTGCATATCGCTGTTGCCCCCCTTCTGCGAGAAAATGTTTTATGTTAATGTGTCCAGAGTCAGCAGCAATGATGAGGTCGTTGGTGATTTTGATTACGGCAGTCTCTGTGCTGTGATTGGCTATAAAAATCCAATTGAAGGGGTTCATAGAGCTCATGGTTGGACATGTGTTGGTGGAGTTGGGCGGCAACTGCTCTTTCTAAGATCTTACTAAGTAAAGGAAGGATGGCGATCGGCCGGTAGTTGTTCAGTTCATCCAGGTCCAAACCTTGCTTTTTCAGGATGGGTGACGTGAATGCAGCCATTTTGAGACTGGAGGGGACCGTCCCAGATGCTAAGGAGGTGTTAATAATATTAACCATGATGGGGGACAGAACAGGGAGACATACCTTGACAAGGATTGTGGGAAGGGGGTCAAGGGAACAGGTGGAGGCTTTGGATTTGGTAACCAACTCAGCAACATGATCAGAATCCACAGGGGAGAAGGAGAGGGGGGGGGGCATGCTGGCTGGATGGGTGGCTTTATGACAAAGGGTGTTGGAGGTAGTATATATAGTTGTAACTGAGGGGTACAATTCCCTGACTGTATTGATAAGTATGGTATCATTAAACCACTACCGCTTGATGTACTTTAACTTCTGGCCATCCAGTACACGATATCTAAGTATGATGAACACTTTCCCACATATGAAACCAGGTCCACACAAATATAACAGTCGAAGGTTTAATATAGCAAAAGGTATATACAACATTCACTTAATTACATTTATGATTTGAATGCACTTGTAAGGCAAATGAGTATTCGTAGGCAAATCAACACTGAATGTCCAATCTCTGGTTACGCAGGAAGCAAGTATACAACCTGGTTCTTTAGGGAAACTATAGCGATGGTACTTAAGGATTATAGCGGGATACTAAAGGGGTCCTGCTGGTTGTAAGTCAGTAAGGGGGGGGGGGGTTTGGAGAGCCGTCAGCTGCATCCCATCTGGCCAACGATTCCTGGGGAGAATTCAGGTACAGAAAACAGTGCCCGCAGGATCTTGATCCACAGATGAATACACTTGGGCCCTCTTGTAGACGGTAGCTGTAGGTCCACAACGAAGGAGAAGCGAGGCGGCCTCGGTCTGGGTTGAGCGCCGTCTCACCTGGGCTCCTCTCGGGGGTAATTCCAACACTCACTGGCGTTGGCTGTTATCCGCTCCACAAATCAAAGCACCCAAAGCAAATAGATATTCCATGCCGTATAGGCTCAGCAGTCGTCCGGGTAGGTAATCCAATGTGCAGGTCCACTCGTCCTCGCCCAGAACTCCTCGGATGAAAGCACCACGCGTGGTCTGCCCAGCCTGGTTAAGACTCTAGATAACGCGAGGAAACGATGGGGGTGCTGCTCACTTTAGAACTTTAACCGAACGATGCACCATACATAATAGACTATTATTAACTTAATAGAAATACGTCCCACTCGACGGTACAGTGCCAAACTATGACAATTCAGCTATGAATTTACACGAGGTCTCAATGCCTATTCTGGGGCCAAAATAGGCCATACTGCACCACACGTGGGTCGTGGGTGAGGCTTCACGTCTGTTACTAGGTTGGAGGGTAAAGGACTAATGGACTAAAAGAAAGTTCTACTTTACTTGCGCCCTATTTATATGCACGGTGAACAAATAGTACCATTCGTATTTCGGTAGCCGTATTCCTACGCGGAACCGGGGCTAGTTGGGACATGTTCGTCGGCACTATTGAACTTGACTCAAGGGGCCTGTCTGCTGGCGCCAGGTTCTTGTCCAATGAGAGAATGAACTATTATGGGCTGTAGTAGACTAAAGGGATATTCAGTGTATATGTACAAAGAATATACAAGGGGTATCAAACGATATACAAATACTATTAAATATATATCCATAAATAAATATATATATTCGGTTTAATCTGATCCTTCACAACAGCCGCCCCCTAATTAGTCCCACCTAATTAGCTAAGCAGAGACAGATTAACCGCACTGTCTACCACTCAAGGTCCGCTGTAAGGGTCAGTCAACTCACAAAGTCGTGGGGTCATGGTCGTCATCGATAGTGTCTGGGAGTCTTGGCAGTTCTATTAGCCTCGCCACGGGTCGTGTGTAAGTTCGCCCTTGGACGAGCACTTCAGCTGCTCGGACCTTGCCATCGGCACCGGTGATCACTTTGCTTACGCGGCCAGCCGGCCACATAGCTCTGGGTAGTGACTGGTCGATAATCATGACGACTGTTCCTTCTGTCAAATTGTCTCTCTCTTTTACCCACTTCTGGCGGGTCTGTAGAGACGGTAGATAGTGGAGTAGGAAGCTATTCCAAAACTTGTCAGCCAGTACTTGACTGTACCTCCACATTCTTCGGCCGTTCGCTTCTTCAGGCCTGTACATTGTCTGGGGTAGCGCAGGGTCCAGCCGCCCCATCAAGAGTGTGTTGGGGGTGACTGGGTCGACATCTGCTACATCACTTGAGACGTAACCGAGGGGCTTGGAGTTCAATACTCCCTCGATCTCCGTGAGGACTGTCATTAGGACTTCTTCCGCCACAGTCTGGGCCCCAAGCACGGCGTACAGGGCTGTCTTTATAGAACGTACTTCTCGTTCCCAGGTTCCACCGAAGTGGGGTGCGTTCGGGGGATTAAACTGGAAGTCAATCTGGGATGGAGCGAGGTGGGTCTTAAGTTCTGGGCCCATAGCTTGGAAGCTCTCTCTCAGCTCTCTTTCTCCGCCTTTGAAGTTTGTCCCGTGATCAGACAACAATGTAGACGGTTTTCCTTTCCGCGATGTGAATCTTCGGAAGGCCATAAGGAATGAGTCTGTGCTCATGGTTGGAAGGAGTTCGATATGTATCGCTCTGGTGGTCATGCATTTGAATACAATACCCCACCGCTTCTCGGTTCCTCTTCCTTTCTTTATATACAACGGGCCAAAACAGTCCATGCCTGTGGAGTGAAAGGGCTTGTCGCCGAGTCGGAGGCGACAGGGAGGTAGGTCAGCCATCCGGGGTATGCTGGGCTGCGCGCGCCACTTTCGGCAGTCTAGACAGGTTTGCTGGAAGCGTCGCACTGCTTCTCTCCCTTGAAGTATCCAATAGCGACGTCTGATCTCCGCGAAGACTCTCTCTGCGCCTGCGTGGTGCACATCCTCGTCGTATTTCTTTATGATCAGCTCTGTGACCTTGTGTCGGCTGTTCAAGACTATCGGGTACTTAACGTCATCCGGTAGGTCGGGGGCTCTCCGCAGACGACCACCCACTCTGATGAGATTATGGGCGTCACTCTCGGGTGCCAGGTGGAGCAGTCTGCTGTCTGATGGGACGGGCTTTCCTCCCTGTAGACAGTCTAGCTCATCGGGGAACGAGTCTCTCTGGGCTCGTTGTAGTAGAAGAAGTTCTGCTTCTTCGTAGTCAGCTGCTGAAATGTCAGTGGTGGGCTGAATCTCTGGGTGGTGCCACAGGAATGTCTTTAGCTGCGCACTCTGTAGGGTGAGGCAATCATCTATGTTGGGGTCTGTGGAGGCGACTGTGCTCAATCCACAGATCATAGGTTTCTTGTTTTCAGCCTCCTCTTTACTCGCTTCCCGTGGGGTGGGCGTAGGCCATTCTTCTTCCGGGAGCTTGAGGAACTCTGGTCCGTCACTGTAGATGTTGTGACGGGTGAGGTCATCTAGGGACATTCCCCGGGTGATGACGTCAGCTGGGTTGTGTTTGGTGTCCACATACCGCCAGCTCGCTGCTTCTGTTAACTCTTGAATCTCTGTGACTCTGACTCCCACGAAGACCTTGTATCTGCATGAATCAGACTTGATCCATGTGAGTACTGTCGTAGAGTCTGACCACAAGATTGTTCTTTGCACCGGGATGGTGAGTTCACGTTGGATTAACGTGGCTAGATGCGCTCCTGCTAGGGCTGCGCAGAGCTCTAGACGCGGGATAGATTGTTGCTTTCGTGGGGCTATTCTTGAGCGAGCCAGGATGAAAGCGGTGTGTATCTCTCCTCCCTTCTCTTGGGCACGCAAGTAGGCCACAGATCCATAGGCTACTTCGGAGGCGTCGCTGAAGACGTGTAGATCCATCTTGCATGTCTCTGGCCTCACTGTGGGTGGGAAGTAGCTGCGGCGTATGTTGACGCCTGGGAGTGAGCGGAGTTCCGTCTCCCACTCTCTCCATGTGGAGGCAAGGTGTGCGGGTATTGGGTCGTCCCAGCCCTGGTCCTTGTCCCATAGTGCTCGTACAATCATCTTTGCCCTGGTGGTGTAAGGTAGAATACATCCCAACGGGTCATATTGTCTGGCGAGTGTTCTGTACACACTCCGTCTGGTGGTCGGTATCGCCGTCGACCTTCCCTGCTCCGTGGTCAGGGGTTTGTGTCTATAGTGGAGCGAGTCTGTTTTGAAGCGCCAGACTAGTCCTAGTGTCATTTCTTGGGCTTCTCCTGGGATGGTCGCCATCCAGGTCTCGCTACTGGCTGCCTTGTCCGCGGGGGAGAGGCTGCGCAATACTTGCGGGTCGCTGCTGGCCCACTGCCTGAGATCAAAGCCGCCTTTGATCAGGGAGGCGCGTAGCTTGAGTAGGAGAGCCTCGGCTTCTTCTTGGGTCGAAACGCTTTGTAAACAGTTGTCCACGTAGAAACTGTTCTTCACACTGTGTCGGACCTCTTCATTTGCTGTTGGGTCCTCTGCGACGTGTTTCTGCAGTGCAAATGTAGCACAGCACGGGCTGCATGTGGTTCCGAAGGGGAGGACTTCCCATTGGTAGATGGCTGGGTGCTCATCTCCGATCCTCTCTCTCCATGGCAACCGCAGCAAGGGCTTCTCCTCTGGGGAGAGGCTGCGTAATACTGGGGGGTCGCTGCTGGCCTGCTGCCGGAGATCAAAGCCGTCTTTGATCAGAGAGGCGCGGAGCAGCGCACGGCGTCGCCAGTCAATCTTCTTTACGTGTCCCGCTGTGATTAGCTTCTCAATCTCAGCGCGGTACACACTCTCTTGAGCGGGGTCTTTGGCTAGGCGCCGCTCTGTGTTCAATAGATACCGCTCCGTAGCTTCTTTCGTGGCGTGAAAGGTGGGCATTCCCTCTCGCCTCAGGAGTGGAGTTGCGTATCTCATCACTCCGCCGACTGTGACTCTCTTTGTCCCTTGCTCGAGGAGGTTTATGGCGTAAATGTCTTCTTTAGAACGAATGTCTTTCTTTTCGTTCTTAAAGGGCATTGTCTCTAGTGTCCATAGCCTCTCGACATGCTGCAGGAGAGTGGTGTCTTCTTCTGTCACTCTGGAGTGGAGGCAGCTAGTGGCTGCTGTTCGGTTGAGAGATTTAGCGAGGGGGCCTTGTAGTGTCCATCCTAGGCGGGTCTCGACTGCTGCAGGACAGCCTCTGGGTCCTGTATGGACCCGGTCTATCGGGACTATGAGGTCTGCATGGTCGGAGCCTATCAGCAGGGTCGGGGTGGCGCCGTCTATGAGCGGGATAGGTAGTTGACGCAGGTGCACATATTTATCCATCAGCTTGGCGATGGGGTAGGTGTACTGTGATAGTCCTATTTCTTGGCTGGTGAAAGCATTTGTAATCCTATACCGTCTCTCTGGCTGCCCGCTTGCTGCGATAGTGAAGGAGACATTCTCGCCTTTTATCGTCTTTAAATCTCTTCTTATTGTCCGAATCGTCATCTGGTTCTCGCTCCCCCGCAGTCCCAGCTGGGCCGCAGCGGATGCGAGGAGAAGGGTCTTCTCTGACCCGTCATCAAGGACGGCGTAAGTGTCCATGACTTTATCTTGGTGGCTCAATGTTACACGGACTACCTTTAAGAGCACCTGGGCGCCGCTGCTGCTGGCGGGGTCAATGTACATGACACTTGCCTTTGTGCTGCTCGATGGTGCAGGTGCAGGCTTTCTTCCGTTACTGTCGTGTAGGACATCTAGGTGGGCTCCGTCACACCGACTGCACCTCTTCTTTAGGCGGCACTCGGCTGCCATGTGACTGCGCGCACATCGGTAACAGCGCCTGTTGGACTTTATCCATTGACTCACTTCTTCTGCATTCATCTTCTTGAACAGGTCACATTGTGACAGCCAGTGTTCCTTCTCGCAGTACGGGCACACCATCTTCCACTTTTCTCGAGGGGGTACTGTGGTTCTTACTGCTCGGTACTGATTCTGATGACAGTCACTGATCTTCTTCCATCGTTTACTCTCCTAGGTCCCTCTCTGGAGCTTGGTGTGCTCCGCACGAATGTATCCAAGCGTAGGCTGCTGACTTCTCTCTTCAGGAAGTCGGCTAAATCGAGGAGGGATGGTTCGGGACCGTTAGGATCACGGTGGTCTCTTTGCCGCCTAAAGCGCTCTTGTCTGGCGGGCGGCAGCTTCTCTAAAATCCTCTCGACGTTAGAGTTGGCGTATAGCTCGTGCATACCCTTTTCTCGTTGCGCTCCCAGCATCCCTACCAGGGACTGCACTTTTATAGACAGGTCGTCTAGTGAGCGATTGTCTGTTGCTGGGGGTAGGCGGTCAATATGCCTTATCTCTTGGATTACGTAATCCCATATACGTCCATATCTCTGGTCCAGCGCTGCTAGAGCCGCGGTGTATGGGGTCGTAGAGGTGGCATAGGCTAGCGCTATATTGTGCGCTCGGGGTACTTTCAGGTGCTTCAGTAATATTGCATACTTGTGGCGTTCGTCAACGACATCCACCATCATTGTCTCTAAGCACATCCGGAGCTCCGTGTACTGTGCTCGATTCTCATGGGTGAAGTCTGGAAACGTCGGTGTGCCAATGTATGACGCCGTGGATGGCTGGCACATCGGTGAGCGTTGGGAGAGAGGCCTCCTAGGCGAGTCTCCTCTTGCGCCTCTCTGTGGGCTGGTACCGGCAGGGTACCATGGCCCGCTGGTCCAGGTGCTGTTCCTCGGGGCTGGTCGTGCGTCATGCTCACCCGTGAATAGAGTCGGGGGTCTGTAGCGCAGCGCCGTGGGGGTATAGCCTGGGCTGTACTGGACCTCCTGGTCCGGTGGAGTACTGTGCTGTCGTCGGGCTTGGTTCTCCTCCTCTCCCTCTTCTTCTTCTGTCAGGTCCTCTAGATCCTGTAGTCGTTTATTTAGCCTCTCCGCAGTGTATGCTGCTCCTTCCTTGTAGCTGGGTCTCGCTTGGACCGGTCGGGGAAGGGGGTCTGCGGGGGGTATAGGCTCTCTCTGGTGGTCAAGTTCAGGGTCGCTTGGTCGGTTAGGGGATGCTGCCCTTGACTGTTGTCTCGACGAGGCCCTTGAACCCCTGGCGGAGGGAGAGGGTGTTGCCCTGGTGATCAGCTGCTCCATTAGCTGCGCTTGTAGTCTGTCGCGCTCGGCTTCGCGCTGGATGAGAGCGATGTCGCGCTCTGCTTCTCTTTGGGCAACGTCAGCGGCGCGCTGGGTGTCGGCCCGGTCTCTTGCCATATTCTCTTCCGTCTGAAGGCGTCTCATCTCCAGGCGTATGTGCTCTTCTTCGCTCCGTTGCTGTGTTTGGAGTCGATCGCGTTCACCCTGAAGTCGATCGCGTTCACCCTGGAGTCGATCGCGTTCGGTAGAGGCTGTCAGGCTGACGAGGAACGCCTGTGACAGCATCCTCTCCGCCTCGCTGGGGGAAGACGCTTGTAGAGGTGAGCCGCTCCTGGCTGTCCTCGTTGGGGAGTCCTGGAGCTCTATCTCCTCGGCGCTCTCCTCATCTTGTTCCGTGCAGGGTTCCACCTCTGGAGGGTTGTCTTCCTCCCGGAGCTGGTCGGGGACTACTTCTTCGGTATTGGCGGGGGGTAAAGGCATGTCTGTTCCCTCCTGGTCCCCACCGTGAGCTTGGTCAGTTACATTAGAACCCACTAGGGCCTCTGTGGTCGGGGTAACCTGGTCGTTAAGGTCAGACATAATTTTACTTTCTACTTTTACCGCGTTTACCGTCTGTAGAAGGCTAGGTAGTTGACTGACAGCGTAATCCTCTAAGTACTGAGGTGTCTGTCGTCTGCGCCGCGGGCGTTCTACGTTAGGAGGACCGTTTCGTGGAGTGTTCATCATAGGCCATTTCAATATTAATAACACTATATTAATATTACACTAGTTACCATCCGGCTCGAAGGACCAATTGTAACTGAGGGGTACAATTCCCTGACTGTATTGATAAGTATGGTATCATTAAACCACTACCGCTTGATGTACTTTAACTTCTGGCCATCCAGTACACGATATCTAAGTATGATGAACACTTTCCCACATATGAAACCAGGTCCACACAAATATAACAGTCGAAGGTTTAATATAGCAAAAGGTATATACAACATTCACTTAATTACATTTATGATTTGAATGCACTTGTAAGGCAAATGAGTATTCGTAGGCAAATCAACACTGAATGTCCAATCTCTGGTTACGCAGGAAGCAAGTATACAACCTGGTTCTTTAGGGAAACTATAGCGATGGTACTTAAGGATTATAGCGGGATACTAAAGGGGTCCTGCTGGTTGTAAGTCAGTAAGGGGGGGGGGGGGTTTGGAGAGCCGTCAGCTGCATCCCATCTGGCCAACGATTCCTGGGGAGAATTCAGGTACAGAAAACAGTGCCTGCAGGATCTTGATCCACAGATGAATACACTTGGGCCCTCTTGTAGACGGTAGCTGTAGGTCCACAACGAAGGAGAAGCGAGGCGGCCTCGGTCTGGGTTGAGCGCCGTCTCACCTGGGCTCCTCTCGGGGGTAATTCCAACACTCACTGGCGTTGGCTGTTATCCGCTCCACAAATCAAAGCACCCAAAGCAAATAGATATTCCATGCCGTATAGGCTCAGCAGTCGTCCGGGTAGGTAATCCAATGTGCAGGTCCACTCGTCCTCGCCCAGAACTCCTCGGATGAAAGCACCACGCGTGGTCTGCCCAGCCTGGTTAAGACTCTAGATAACGCGAGGAAACGATGGGGGTGCTGCTCACTTTAGAACTTTAACCGAACGATGCACCATACATAATAGACTATTATTAACTTAATAGAAATACGTCCCACTCGACGGTACAGTGCCAAACTATGACAATTCAGCTATGAATTTACACGAGGTCTCAATGCCTATTCTGGGGCCAAAATAGGCCATACTGCACCACACGTGGGTCGTGGGTGAGGCTTCACGTCTGTTACTAGGTTGGAGGGTAAAGGACTAATGGACTAAAAGAAAGTTCTACTTTACTTGCGCCCTATTTATATGCACGGTGAACAAATAGTACCATTCGTATTTCGGTAGCCGTATTCCTACGCGGAACCGGGGCTAGTTGGGACATGTTCGTCGGCACTATTGAACTTGACTCAAGGGGCCTGTCTGCTGGCGCCAGGTTCTTGTCCAATGAGAGAATGAACTATTATGGGCTGTAGTAGACTAAAGGGATATTCAGTGTATATGTACAAAGAATATACAAGGGATATCAAACGATATACAAATACTATTAAATATATATCCATAAATAAATATATATATTCGGTTTAATCTGATCCTTCACAACAATAGTAGTAATAATAGTAGTCATAGTAGTAGTCATAGTAGTCATAGTATAGTAGTAATAATAGTCATAGGCGCTATATAAATCCAAGATATTATTATTATTATAGTAGTAATAATAGTAGTCATAGTATAGTAGTAATAATAGTAGTCATAGCATAGTAGTAATTGGGGCTGGGTTATCGTTTGAAATGTTTAAATACTGGTGCCAATACCGATACCTAGGGTTCAATAACGATACAGAATCAGAATCAAACATGCTTATTGGCTCACTGACTCCGACTAGAGTAACTACAGAGGTATCAAAATGTGGTATTGTGGCATTTTTACTACTCTATAGTATTGAAGCAATTCGATCCATACCATAAAAGTATTGCATTTCGAGACCCCAAAATAATGTTTTATCTAACCAGGTCAAGCGTGTTGAGACTAGGGCTGCACGGTTTTGGGAAAAATGCGGCTTGCATCTGGCCTACGCGGTGGGTCTGCTGAAGGTTTGTGGCAAACTGCCTGTGCGTTACTTACTACTAGGTCCCTTACGTTTAATAATCAGTCGCTCTCGACTGTCGCACGGATGTTGTTGCCGTTATCAAGCACAGAGACCGCGTGGAACCGCTTCTCCCCAAATTTGATCAGTGGAATCTTCTAGAACCTATTTTCACCCATTAGCTTGTTCATGTGTCTGATGTGTTATTTTCGTGTGTGTGTGTGTGTGTGTGTGTGTGTGTTCTTTTCGTGTGTGTGTGTGTGTGTGTGTGTGTGTGTGTGTGTGTGTGTGTGTGTGTGTGTGTGTGTGTGTGTGTGTGTTTTGTCTGTTACCCGGTTCCCCTGTTTCGTGAAGGACTTTGGAACAAACGCATTCCGTGTTTTAAGTGCTGTATAAATAAAGTTGACTTGATATGATTAACGCTTTCTAAGAGGAATGCAAAACGGTTGCTACAAAACTACCCCCAAGTTGGGAGATGGGAAAGTGAATGCAAGGAATAATAAGTATATTCCATTGTCTCAGTGGGGGAGAAAGAAAGAGCATCTACTGCCTAAAACAATTAAACCAAAATACCAAACATCTGCTCCACGTCAATAAATCAAGATTATGCAAGTGTACTGAACTACCGGTACCTGTGGCTCCTCCTTACCATCACTGTCTAGATTTGAAAGGACATGCCTTTCTTTTCTGGCTCTTGAGTAGCATCTTATTGACTTAGGACTAGCTGGTAGGGCGAGACGATAAAACAAGATTTATCCACAGGTAGTTATATGCGCTGCATGCAACAGATTATTGCTCCTGGAAGGTTCTGGACGAAGCCCAAAGACTGGGCCAGATCTATTTCTAAGAACCGGGCTCATTATTTTGATTGATTTGTACCCATTGAATTAGGCACTGCCTCTAAAACCACAGAAGAAAATGTTCATTACCCCAGGCTATCGAATACCACTCCTGGGGTGGCGTAATAGCGACACAGGTAAAGCTTGGCAAGAGAGTTATGTTGCGTAAATTGAAGCCGATGGTTTGGGGAGTGGTAGTATAATAATTTGACGTGTTGCATAAGAACATTCACAGGTACGAGAACTACAGTGCCATAAAAGTTTGGAGAGAGAAAAACACATCTGCATTTCTTTTTCAAATATATTTTATAGGGGATAATTATTTGTATTTATATACAAATAATAATGTGTATATAAAAAATATTAAATAATGTTTCTAGTACCGTAATGCTATGTTTTTATTATAAAATGTATGTTACGGTTATGTAATTCCATTTCTAATAAGAGTCGCAAAGGTGGGCTCAAGGTCATGTACTATAAATTCTGCCATTACTGTGGTGACAGCATTGTGTAATGTGGGGTCGTTGTGAAATCATAACCAGAGCCTGTATGGACGAAGCCTCTGGGAACCATCTGCTTGCGTAGAGCCCCGTTACTGAATGTATAGTAGACTGGTAGTGACATCACATTCTGACAACACGCTAGCAAGTTCAATAACAATCACCAAAATATTTCTTTCTTTTTGCACTGAAAGCTTAAACACATTGGGCTAGATCCACAAAGAATGGATTGCACTGAGCAAGTTGCACCCTTACTTACAATTCATAACATTTTCATTCAATCAATCACTGTGCAGATTGATTGATTGAATGAAAATTGTATTAACAGATTGCAGAATGGGTACAATACAGTACGGCTCAATACACACAATTGTTAAGGGGATGCAGACCAGAGAAAGACTTTCGTCTTGTTTACATCAGGGTCCCCCATTTTCAATTCATAATGAATTGTAAGTAAGGGTGCAACTTGCTCCGTGCAATACATTCTTTGTGGATCTAGCCCATTGTCTAATATGTGATTGCTTTGTCCTCTGTTCCACTGTGTGTGTGTGTGTGTGTGTGTGTGTGTGTGTGTGTGTGTGTGTGTGTGTGTGTGTGTGTGTGTGCATGCATGTGTTTTCGCGTTTAACCTTATACACTGTACTTAAATAACATGATTTATTTTTTATTTTTATTTTTTTACTTATTTGGAACTTACCCTTGTGTTTGCAATTTATTATTATGCTTTTAAGTCCCCCCCTCCGGACCACCCCCTAGTTTCCATCTTGTTTGAAAATCCTGGAGAAAGCCCAGAGACTACAGTAAATACACATATCTTTATACAAAATGCCTCCACTACTAACGATGCTCCCCGGTAGTGGTACTTGGGGCTTGGTCAGACGTTCCAACAAACACAACTGGGTTTGAGGGTATTAGTCCTAGTCGTTACATTAGGGCCTCCTACTGGTTGCCCGGGGCGCCTGTTCAGAGGGAAGGGGATCTGGGGGAAGTGCAAACCTCTGCACGTGTTATGCTCTTCCAGTGAAACTCCTCACCAGACCGACAGTAGGGTAGTCACATCATACCCAGACCGACAGTAGGGTAGTCTACACCCTGCCCAGACCGACAGTAGGGTAGTCTACACCCTGCCCAGACTGACAGTGGGGTAGTCTACATCCTCCCCAGATCGACAGTAGGGTAGTCTACACCCTCCCCAGACCGACAGTAGGGTAGTATACACCCTGCCCAGACCACCAGTAGGGTAGTCTACACCCTGCCCAGACTGACAGTAGGGTAGTCTACATCCTCCCCAGACCGACAGTAGGTACTAGGGTAGTACACCCTGCCCAGACCGACAGTAGGGTAGTCTAGACCCTGCCCAGACCACCAGTAGGGTAGTCTACACCCTGCCCAGACTGACAGTAGGGTAGTCTACATCCTCCCCAGACCGACAGTAGGTACTAGGGTAGTACACCCTGCCCAGACCGACAGTAGGGTAGTCTAGACCCTGCCCAGACCGACAGTAGGGTCGTCTACACCATGCCCAGACCGACAGTAGGGTAGTCTACACCCTCCCCAGTCTGACAGTAGGGTAGTCTACACCCTGTCCAGACCGACAGTAGGGTACTCTACACCCTGCCCAGACCGACAGTAGGGTACTCTACACCCTGCCCAGACTGACAGTAGGGTACTCTACACCCTGCCCAGACTGACAGTAGGGTAGTCTACACCCTGCCCAGACTGACAGTAGGGTACTCTACACCCTGCCCAGACTGACAGTAGGGTAGTCTACGCCCTCCGCAGGCCAGGACTATGACACACACAGACAGGGAATTGGCATAATGACAAAGAAAATAAAAAGAAATAATGCCTACTTTGTGCACTTGCTTGAGTAACAGCTGAGAGACAGACTGGGAGACTTACTCTGAATTTGAACCGGGTGCGGAAAACGAGGTCTCGAGCGGCGCCATCTGCCATCCGACCTGTATCCTCTAGAAACCTGTAGTCTAAAGATGGGTCAGAGATGGGCCAAAGCAGTGAGAACACTCATTGTAGCAATATGGTTTAGATTATTAATATATCACTGTGAAATAAACACAAAAACAAGACCGTTGCCCCAATAAACTATCCAACACTTTTCATTTAAATCAGATCTGTGAGTTCTCATACTTGATTCCCTACTAAATAATACCTTGCAGTGGACTGGCAATTTATGTATCGTATATCAAAACCAGCAGGGAGATGACATAATGAACAGAGATCAGCTACAGAGCTATAAAATATGGCTGCCGTTCCCAGTTAAAATATAGGGACACGACTATGCAGGTCACGTTTCAACTGGGGGTAATCGCATTGAAAACATTGCATCCTTTCTGGTAAATTCTACATCTGTAATGAAGGGGAAAAGACGGGCTCACCACTGAGGAGATTCATCTCGTCAAAATGAGAGAGCGCCACAAAGGCTGTCTTGTTTCGAACTCCACTGCATCCCGACGACTCCTTGTGCGTCGTCACACAGGCCAAGCTACAGGACAGAGAGAGATATGTTACAGAGCTTTCCCTTAACAATTATGTTAAGGTCTTAAGTTGCAGGAAATTACAGCAAATCGTAGTGCATTTCTTTTTTGCCTCACGGACAGGGGGCACAGCCCCCCTCCGGACCACCCCCTAGTTGCGACTCAGCACCATCTTGAAGACCCTGGGGAAAGCCCTGTGTTATAGTAGGGCCTTGGTCTTATGTTGGAGCACATACACGATTTCAGCCCTGATGTTCTGTCCCAGACACATGTATGAGACCGGAGACGACTCTGTGCTCGCCATCGCCGCTTGCACCAGTCGGCTGTTTCGGCAGACTCATTTTAGCTACAACAACAACAACACAAAAACATTAAAACAACACGAGACAACTGCACTCGTGTCCTCGTTTCCTCGTCAAAGGAAGAAGGAGGCCGTCTTATATTCAAGCCCGTCACTCGGGTATGGACAGCGAGAAACATCGCTATGGGTGAAAACTTCAGAGCATGACGTTAGCAGCACCCCATAAACTGGTCTAGGGTGCATCCAACCGCCCTACAGAGTACAACAGAAACAATATGGTCGTTATTCCAGTGGTTCTATATAAGCAACTGAACACGGTTGGGGCATAAAAGGTCAGCTGTGTGGATGATGAACGAGGTGTTCACCACGGGCCTCGGATTGGAAAGAAAATGGCATTCCGTGGCCATCAATTCCACCCCGTGGCATTTACAAGTGCAGGTTCAGGGAGGAGAACGTTCTCAAAGCATCCCTTTCAAAGAAGATCTCGGCTGTTTTGAAGGGTTTTATGTAACGCGGTCTGGAAAACAGAACAGACCCCTGTTTTTCTGCTCTCCTCCGGCGACCTAAATCACGGGAGGACTGGTACTGTAAATCAGCAGTCTCTCGGTGCGTGCCGGGAGCTTCCTCACCGTCCGTCTCCGTCACCTGGGCCCGAGCGGTGACCGACGCCTGGGGAGGAAGACAGACGACGCGGCAGCGCGGCCTAATCTCGGGTGTCACTCGGCGACGCCGCAGGTTTTCCCCACTGGGTTCCAGGCAGGAATGACAAATGGCTGCATACAGCGCTTTTATCCAACAGATCACGCTTTTTATCCTACAATTTGTTCCTTACATTTTACCCATTCACTCACACACACCGACGGCGGCGGCAACCATGCAAGGTGCCAACCTGCTCATTGGGAGCAGTTAGGGGTTAAATGTCTTGCTCAAGGGACACTTCGACACACTGCCCGGGAGGAGTGGGAATCGAACCAGGAACCTCCGGATTACCAGACGACTGCTCTACATCCCGAGCCACTGTCTCCCCCTGAAGAACTACGGGTACTGTACTGTACTGTGTACACGCAACAAGAGAAGCACCTGCAGGCGGTACTGTACTGTGTACACACAACAAGATAAGTGTCCTTGAGCAAGACACTTAACCCCTAAGTGCTCCCGATGAGCAGGTCGGCACCTTGCATGGTCGCCTCCTCCGTCGGTGTGTGAATGTGTGAGTGAATGGGTAAAATGTGAGGAACAAATTGTAAAGTGCTTTGGATAAAAGCTGCTATATAAATGCAGTCCATTTACTGTACACACAGTGGAACAGAGCAATCACGTATTAGACAATGATGCGTCTGTTTCTAAGCTGTGGCCCCAAGCTTTATTTAATGTTTAAACACACGGTGGCCCCAAGCTTTATTTAATGTTTAAACACACGGTGGCCCCAAGCTTTAGTTAAGGTTTAAACACACGGTGGCCCCAAGCTTTATTTAATGTTTAAACACACGGTGGCCCCAAGCTTTAGTTAAGGTTTAAACACACGGTGGCCCCAAGCTTTATTTAATGTTTAAACACACGGTGGCCCCAAGCTTTATTTAATGTTTAAACACACTGTGGCCCCAAGCTTTATTTAATGTTTAAACACACGGTGGCCCCAAGCTTTATTTAATGTTTAAACACACTGTGGCCCCAAGCTTTATTTAATGTTTAAACACACGGTGGCCCCAAGCTTTATTTAATGTTTAAACACACGGTGGCCCCAAGCTTTATTTAATGTTTAAACACACGGTGGCCCCAACCTTTATTTAATGTTTAACTTTAAACACACGGTGGCCCCAAGCTTTATTTAATGTTTAAACACACGGTGGCCCCAAGCTTTATTTAATGTTTAAACACACGGTGGCCCCAAGCTTTATTTAATGTTTAAACACACGGTGGCCCCAACCTTTATTTAATGTTTAAACTAGGGATGTTCGATATTGTCCAACTCTTAATTTCCGATACCAATATCAACCGATACAGATATATGCAGGGTCCCCCCCCCCCCACCAAAAAACTGAATAATGTCAGGTAATTAACATTACATATCTCTTGTTGTGGAATTAACACAACATTATGCATACTTTTGACAATAAATAAAATAAGAATTTGTTCTTGCTTGCCTGGGTAAATAAAGCTTAAATAAATGTAAAAATAAATAATAATAATAATAATAATAATAATAATAATAATAGGGGAGCTATATCTCGGCGCTATTTCTGCGTCGGGGAAAACCGTGCTCGTCACGGATCTGGGGGACACGAGTTCGATTCCCGGACCCGCCGTCATTTCTCAGAATGTCTTCCCCTGCTCTACATCCCATTTCAACCTGTTTCTGTCGGTCATGCTTGACCAGAAAAGCGATAAACGCTAAAAAATAAAGTAAAAAAAAATAATAATAATAAAAAAAAAATAATTTTAAACCGATACCGATATTACATTTGAATGCCAATATCGGTAGGCCGATAATATCGGACATCCCTAGTTTAAACACACGGTGGCCCCAGCGAGTTGTCATCGTGGTCCCTATACCATTGTTCAGGGAAAGCCCTGTAAGGTATGAAGCTACACATGGGAAGCGCCGTGCAGCCTTGCGTCCCGGAGAGCATTTGGTTCCACCACTTTAAGGACACAAGATGGCGAGAAGTGAAAGTGCATAACCCTGACCAACGTGGCCCACCTGTCAATGAGGCACTTTCATGCACAGGTGGAAATAAATTCCCCAGTGCACTGTTCTAAACTGATTTCATATCCTGGGCGATGATGGACAAATGGTCTTGAGTATAGTCTAGCCTATATAGGCCTACCGTCTGTGACCCAAGGGCACTATTGTTAGGTGGGGAGAAACAAGCCCCGGCCAGTTACATCCACATGTAGACGTCTTACTGGGAAAGAATTTCACCTCCAGAAAAATACTACGCCTATTATTCTGAAAAGAGCTTTGGAATTGGTTTGGGCTGAAATATCTAATTAAAAAAAGAACACTTGGGATATGATCCAGGCGTAGAAAGATCTATTTCAGACACTTGCTGAGCGAGAGGTATTTGGCTGTGGTCTCTCAAAGACCATTTCCCCAGGAACGCATTTAGGAGGAATGCTGATTGATGCCCAGAACAATGGGAGACCCGTGAGAAAAACGGTCAAACGTCCCTAAATCTTAGCGAATGCGAAGGTGTGAAATTCATTAGCCCACTTAGAAAATGCTCAGGTTGAGCGGCGAGTCCAAGATCACCGGCGCGGCGTACGAGGCGTAGACCGCGTGGATCGTGGCATATTACCGGCGTGGCATGTTGCCGCTGGCAGTCGATCAAAGCACATTTTTATCAGCAGCATTAATGAAAACGCACTATAACTCATTGAAAAAAATCTAATTATTGCACGCTAAAGGTAACAATTTCATCGGCTCTCGTTGCGTAATACCTCAGTGATTGTTGATTTGCAACATATGCCAGAACATTATTTAATATAATATTGCAGCTATGGTATCATGGAACAGCCTGGAGATTCGGGGACAATATAATTGCACATTGTCCCCATCGCAGAGACATACCAGATGTTACAATCTCTTCACTCAGTATGTTCTTTTTATTGACAAGACTAGGGAAACCTAGTTAAGCCGAACCCGGCAACGACCCTCATGCATGCGTTTCAACAATGGGGAGTCAGTCAGTCAGTCAGTCAGTTAGGCTACGTTCACACTGCAAGCCTTAGTGCTCAATTCTGATTCATTGCTCAGATCAGATTTTTTTTGTTTGGCTGTACACAGTATTTTTTAAATGTGGCAAATATCAGATTTCAGTGTGAACTGGTCACGCTCCTGAACTGACCAGCACGCGCAAATTAACAATAAAGAAGATGGACATAAGAAAATTGTGACAAATGTCAATCTAGAGTGACGTAAAAGTTGCATGTAAGTCACATCACTGTTCAGACTGAGGTCGCATTGCAAAAAATCTGACCTGTATCCGATTTAGGACCACATATGAAAGTGGCGATTTGGGCCACTTTTGCCTGCAGTGTGAACGTACTAGCCTTAGGGACATTCGCTATTGTAGGCCCACCCTATGGTCCAGCAAAAACAAAAAGCTAGCCTAACTAATGCCATACCAACCTTGTGTAGAAACAGTCTATATGCACTGAACAAGTGCTGAAGATGCTCCACGCTACGTTCTAAACAGAAACTCACCACTTTTAACAAAACAAACCATGTTAACCCATGCATGCGTACGCAGTTTGGAATGATTGTGAAGTAGTGATGCAGATGGTTAAGCTAGTAATGCAGATATACAACACAGTGCTTGTTCTGTAGCCTACAGTATGTTCATACACAGGCCTACTTATAGGCCTAAATGACCAAGCCTTGGGGTGGGATTTGGGTCATAGGATACAGAGCAGGGAGGTGGGCTATACCGTCATGGATCCAATGTGAAGGTGTGCTTTTTTACAATACCGTCGTCAACAATATACTTATATTCCTATTTATTTCATCCAAATATACATATATTGCTTTATCGATCCCCTTGGGGAAATCCGGGGCGTCATAGCAGCATGGGGGAGGGGGGAGGGGAGGTACAGATATGGGCAGGGTAATTGTAGAAAGACATAAATATAGGCAATAAAATGTGAATATAAAAAAGATGAGAAGAAATAAACAGTGTAAACAATATAATTAACCCTGAATAAACAGGGTTATCAATAAAAATAGGCAATAAATAATTTTAATCTGAATATATACTATGAGTAAGAGACAGTAAAAGTAAACAGTATACACAAGGTACCTTAACCATTTGGTTGCCAAAAACGTAGAACTACGTTTCTGTCGCCCGATTGTTGAGTGCCGGAAACGATCTACGTTTTTCTCACGGTATTTCTTTTATTCGCTATTGCCATTCATAATTCAGCGGGGCACCTTGTGCATGCTGTACTGAGTGTGTCTGAGCTGGCAGACGGTCTTATACCGCCCTCTAACGTCTTTATTTTGCACCTCATTATTGCACCTCATTAGAAACGAGTTTGTTTCTTTTCTCTACCGAGCTGCGGCGTGGGGGCGGGGTCCTAAACACTCCGGCAAAAGACACGCTTGTAGGGGTGGTTTGGACTACTGACCCCGCCCGCCCGTTGAAGTGCAATGCCCAACAACGTCGGAGACAGGATCGCTGTGGATAACTGGAATGGCGATGAGATAATTGGATTCTTTTTTTTGCATTACATCAGAGACCAGGTATGGACACTATATATGAAAGCTTGCGTTGATCTGATATTTATTTCTACCACGATTGAAGCTATCTGTGTTTTATGTGTATAGTTGTTTGCCGTTGGGTTGCAGGAGGGGGGGGGGGGGGGGGGGCGCGCGGTCGAAACCACATTGCATGCGTGCACGAGGAAGGATAATAATAATGATCTCGCGTTGATTTCAGGAAGATCCGATAATCAGGCGGAAAATGACAACGTGTTTATTGAATTACACAAAAGCGCTTTTCGTGTCTTTTCCCTGGAATTACTCAGAAGCAACCAAACTATATTCATATTCAAAACGGTATAAAACGGAAATGTACGGATGAAAAAATAATCTGTTTTTTGCACGTTGACCAGAAGCAACTCACTGAGACTCGACGGCGTTATTAGACCCATAGCTATACTATAAAATATAGGTTTAGCTCTACAAACTACAACTACGTTTACATGGGGTTAATGGACGGCAAGGAAGGGGTCACTTCCCGGAAGGGGCGTGGCACTCAATGTGTTAACTGGCATGATATATGTCATACGTTGTAGTCTGTGCAGGTTTTGGTGGTTAAGAGTCAGACACACTTGACAAATTGGACACTGCAGCAGTAATAAAGTGAATTTGTGATGAGAAAGACCACTTTGAATAAAGCAGCACTGTGACCATTACATTAAAAAAAATAAAAGACATCGAAAAGTCATATCACATTGTAGTTTGTACTGAAAAACGTAATACCGTCAAAATACCTTTATATCGTCAAAACAAAAAAAGTATCATGCAAAGACATTTTGGCCATCTCAGCCCGTCCTAATGGGATGGGATATATTAGGGTACTCAAGTCAAGAGTTTTATTTGTCACGGCATACAAGCATACAGTACTTAATGCATGCACAGTATTGTACATATTTTTAGGCAAACAAAAGTCTCCTCGTTACAATATATATATATATATACACACAATATGTGAAAATTTAGTGCAGTCTCTCCAAAGTTTTCTATACAAGTGAGTTGTATAGTTCAGTAGGCTCGGGTGCATAGGATGTGGAATGTTGCGAGTTCATCACGAGACTTACTTTGCAGGTATCTTCATTCTCTATTACTTTACTGTACCACTGTATACCATCCAAAAGAATAAATACTACTACTACTATTCTTATATTATAATAATAATTACACCCAATGAGTTGGGAGACCACTATCTTGACACCCAAATCCATATTTTTTGCCTATATGTTACACAACCAACTTTATTGTTGTCTCCCTGGCTGAAGGAGAGGTTTCCAATCATCGCAGACGTGGGAAGGAGGCAGAGTCTGCCAAATATCTTTAAATCTCTCCAAATACCCCTCCATAAAGCTGTGAGATAAATCGATTCCACCTTGGTGTTAAAATCGGGTGGGCACCTGGGGGAGATCATCTCAGCCGAACAGCAGCTCAGGGGGCTTGACCAGGTCTCATCAAAGACAGGCTGGGTCGGGCTGCTTACGTCTAATGCAGGTTATATGAAGGCTAGGCTTGTCTGCCTTCTATACATACCGTTTTCACTGTCTACAACTGCAGTCATAGTAATCAGAACTACCTACCTCATACTATAGTGTATATGGTATAAATTATTATTTTGTGTAAATTAGGTTGTACGCCAACCATCAAGTAATACTCGTTTAGTTTTAGAATAAGGGGCAGGTAACTATAAGAATTATTCTTCTTCCTGCTCCTTTTGCCCATGGTATGGTATTTATGATTTTGTATGAAAAACTCGATGATTGTATCGTTTCCACGTGGCAAATAAAACTCTGAATCTGAATAGTCCAACCATATAACGCTGCATAATAGCATGTACAATAGTGCTGTATACACCATAAATATATATTTATTTATATATCTATATTTACAGCATACTGTATATAGATATATATACACATATCTGTCTGAATATACCTGCATATTCATCTATATAACTACTTATACACTTGCATATAACCCATATACAACTAAATATAATATATATATATTTTTATTCTTACTGTATATATATATATATATATATTATATATATATATACACACATTTGTCTGTACATACCTGCATATATTTTTTCATATCTGTAGATACTATATCTATACTATCTATACTAACATATTACTTACCTACTCTGATGGCCAGTACGACTTACTATCAGTGTCTTCTTTATACCTGTATCACTGTACATATTAATACTACAACTATGTCTGATTCGCATTATTACTCATTTATATATGTTATATGCGGTTTAATCACCTGTACATTGTATATTACTATTGCACTTCACCATTACATTTGCACTCTGGTTGGATGCCAATCTTCTTTTCGTTGTACTGTACTTGTGCTGTATAATGACAATACATTTGAATATAATCTAATCCACTGTACCCAGAGACTGTGCAGCTCTGCTCTGGTTCTCTGGGGCCCGGACGGAATTAAGCAATTCAAAGTCCCACAGAGCCAGTTGGCATAGCTAATTCTCCATGCCGCGTTTTCCACTGCATTTCTTAATACAGACTTAAACACACGCTAAAACGTGCAACGCGTGCCGACCTGTGCGAGGGTTCGACGAGCCCAGTGGTTATCTTGGTAGATGGGGGCCAAGTTTAAAATTACTTCACCCAAATTGCCTCTTCATGCAATATAACTATGAGGTTTTTTTTTATGTTTTCTTTAGGAAATATTTCAAAGCACGCTGCCATGTGCATTAATGTTTGAGTGAATTTCATCCCAGTCTCAAAACCAAAGTCTGTTTTGGGTTTTCAGATGAACAATGTTTTCAAAACAAATCATCATCCAAGGACGGTAAATTGGGAGTGCGGTGCTCATTCATAACTAAAAATAGTATGTGGGATATTTTCTGGGTGACGTATTGCATTCATACTCCCAACTGTTTTTGATTGACTTCACAACTGCAAATACACAGGACTGTTGAACTTATGTATATGGTTCTTTGTCTGAAGGGTTCAATTAATATAATTACATACTGGGTCATATCAGTGGCTACAGTTTCACTTGTAATTTCAATACAATTTCTATCACCCAATCATGGCAGGGTGCATTAAATCAGTGCCAGACCCGAGGGTAGTCGGGTTATCTCGCCATGCGTTGAGCGCCAGGACCCCCGAAAACCCGAGTATAGTTGCAGTTGGGGTTTCATCGTTATTTCTTTTATTCGATATTTCTATTCATTACAGGCACACGGACTCGGGGTTAACATGGGGACATCCTGAGATCACCAAAGTGCAATACCGGCCGCATCCTCCCAGGTGGCAGTATCGAGCACCCTTTGAAACCTTGGCCTTTGCAACGATCAAATGTCTCCGGGCACACTTTTCTTATATATTAGTCAGGTGAGGCAAGCTGGTATCCCGATCCCATTGAGCAGCGTCAAATGCCCCCGATGCATCCGTTGTGGTGGATTATGTATTTATGTTGGCGACACGACGGACACCAATACTTGGACTCGCGATCAGACAATTGGAATATTCTTTTTGGGGTACCTCCTAGTGAAGGTAAGGACTAAATGATATCAATCCTGCTTTTATCCAACCATGATTTCACCTCGATCGCAACGTGTGTGTGTGTAACATTACTCCACAACGTATGCCGTTGGTGACGATCAAAGCATCAAAAAACTACCCCCCCCCCCCCCTTTCATGCATTCATGATGAAACATAATACCTATTATATACATTTGATTTGGAAATAGTAGCGTGTCCAGGCAAGAAACGGCAACGCTTTTAGTGAAATTCACGTTTTACTGCATATCGTCGTTTTCTGGGATTAGACAGGATCACTCTAAAACTATACTTATATTCACCACGGTATAACACACAAACGTATTGATGACATATTGAACGATAGATAGTTGATGTCAAATGGGCCATAGTATTGTATCCATAGCTATAATATAGAATATATATATAGCCCTTTTCAAGTTTCAAGTTTCTTTAATAGTTGTCATACAGAAGTACAGAATACTTTTGTACAAAATGCTTCTTACTGTTGCGCTCCAGAGACTGTGCAAGACAAGATAAGTATGAAATAAAAACATAGTAAAATTAGAAGTAAAAAAAAGAGGTCACAGTGTTCAGTTTAGACATATGTACAATGTTCGATGCAGAATAGACGTAGTTACCATACAATATACAATACTGTGCAGTGTACTAATATACAATACTATACTATATAGTGCAAGGCAGAAATGGAGAATGGGACGAGGTGCAATTTAGGTACAATTCACAGTAGGTGTACGAGTTGTAGTGCAAATCCTTTATCAATAAATATAAAGTGTAAGTGTGTTTGTGTGATCTAAAGTGTGGAGAGTGGGTGCTGCAGTGTGTTGTTTGTTTGAGTGAGTGTGTGCGTGTGGGTGTGTGTGCTGTGTGCATTTGATGGTTGTTGCATAGTGATTATTGTTCGTTTAGCGATTATTGTTCGTTTAGCAGCCTGATGGCCTGGGGATAGAAGCTTCTTCTGAGTCTTTCTGTGCTCGCCTTAAGACTCCGGTATCGCTTGCCTGACCGCAGCAGTTCAAAGAGGCAGCTGTTCGGGTGGCTCGAGTCCTTAATAATTCTCTTAGCCTTCCCCTTGCACCGCTTGTTGTAAATGTTCTGGAGGGTGGGGAGCCCCCCTCCAATTGTGCGTTCGGCTGAACGTGTCACTCTTTGTAGTCTGCTACGGTCTTGTGCAGTGCTATTCCCAAACCAGGAGGTGATGTTGCCGGTCAGGATGCTCTCTATTGTACATGAGTAGAAGTTCCTAAGGATCTTCTGACTGACTTGGAACTTCCTTAGGCGCCTGAGGAAGTAGAGGCGTTGTCGTGCCTTCTTCACAACACTGTCAATGTGTGTGGTCCATGTCAAGTCCTCGGATATGTGGGCTCCGAGGTACTTGAAACTGTTCACTCTCTCAACCGGTGCCCCGTCGATGCTGAGGGGGCTGTAGTCCTTGACCCCCGACCTCCTGAAGTCCACAATCATCTCTTTTGTTTTGCTGACGTTCAGGGAGAGGCAGTTCTCCTGACACCACTGTGACAGGTTCTCTACCCTGCAAACACCGCCACGTATTCCTATCTTTTAGAGCATGGCGACGGCGTGTAGGAACAAACGATGCTCAAGTCTGTGGCATCCAATGAGAAGGGGCATGTGTTCATCCTGTGCCCGGCCCCTGGGACAGTTCAGTCAGTATTTGTGAATCTGCACCTCTTTCCTTTTAGAATGATACCTCATGTTTTACTGTGTTTTATTGTGGCGTTTCTTTTTACAGTGGTGTTATTGGTTTATTTATTTTAATTGATTCATTGTCTTGTTTGTCTGTATGTAGCTACAGACCGGAGCTACATTTATTTCCCTTGTGGACAATCAAAAATATATAATCTAATCTCCTAAAGCTAGGAATGAGAGTGAGAGAGAGAGCCCTCCAATCGGTTCTGGGGATGTGAAATCTGCGGCTGCTCCATAGACAATGAATGGGGCTCTGACTTTATGGAGGCCATGCAATGTTTCTGTGAGGAACACGCCAACATTACGGGAATTGAGCTTCTTCTCCAGAGTCAGACGAAAAGATGGATACCAATTTCCCCTCTCTCTGTGCGTTCAGTAAAAAGCTATCTGGCTGCAAGCTAGCCTAGCTTATAGTATAATAACTATAATTATTATGATATAGTTTTGGGTTTTCAGATGAAAAGGTAAATAAGTTTGAATATGAACATTGAATCCTTGTGTTGTGTTACACACCATGAAATGATGTAAATGAAAAAAAATAGCAACACCTTGTCTTATAGGAACTGCTACCTTATATCATTGAGCTGAAATGTACACAACACAAGGATTCAATGTCCCCGATGACATCACTGGTGGCCATATTCAAACTCATTTATTCTCAATAACTGTCAAACTAAATGAATGTGTGAAATAATGTTTAGAGCTTTTGGATGTGTGTGAGATTATGTGCAAAATAAATAAGCATTGTTTTATTTTGGTGAAGTGCCCCGAATGTGTCTCGGACAGGCCCCACCGTCGGAAGCCAGTACAGTAGACTCCTCACAAGTCACAACACTTTGTTAGTAGTAGTCAGTGTGTTTAATGCACTCAATCTTTAAAAAAAAAAAAAGTTCAGTTCAAGCTGCTTCAGTCTCACCTGCAGGAATGTTTGAGACAAGCAGGGCATCTGTACCTTGCCTCTTCTGAACCGCAAACACCACAACTGTTGAGAAGACGAAATGGTCAACATTTCCCTTTATTAATTTGTGTACAAGTGACACAGAGAGAGGGGGGAGAGGAGGGGGGGTAGCCCGGGTAGGGATGGAGAGGAGGGAGAGATAGGGAGGGAGAGAGGAGGGGGGGTAGCCCGGGTAGGGATGGAGAAGAGGGAGAGAGGGAGCTATGGGGGGGGAGAGAGGAGGGGGGGTAGCCCGGGTAGGGATGGAGAAGAGGGAGAGAGGGAGCTATGGGGGGGGAGAGAGGAGGGGGGTAGCCCGGGTAGGGATGGAGAGGAGGGAGAGAGGAGGGGGGGTAGCCCGGGTAGGGATGGAGAAGAGGGAGCTATGGGGGGGGGGAGAGGAGGGGGGGGTAGCCCGGGTGCCTGAATAGAATACTTTCCACAACAAAGTCGTGTTTCCGCGTCTCTGATTGGCCAGGTCATGTGACATGTACGCCCAATCGTGGGACCGCAAGTTTTTGGATGGTTAAGCTTAGGCGCTCTTTCGAAGTTGGTTAAGGTTAGAGTTTGTCTTAGAGCATGGCGATAGAACGCCTGCCCTGATTCCAAACTCTAACCTTAACCACCTGCGAAAGAGTCGCCTAAACTTAACCAGTGATAAACTAGGCGTTTAGTTTGCAGGCTGTTCGACCCGGAAATAGGCGCTGAACTTGCCGTCCCACGATTGGCGCACATGTCACATGACCTGGCCAATCAGAGCGCAAAACTCGAACGCGGAAACACAAATTTGTTATGGAAAGTATAGACGCAGCCCGGGTAGGGATGGAGAGAGGGAGCTATATGGGGGGAGAGAGGAGAGGGGGGTAGCCCGGGTAGGGATGGAGAGGAGGGAGAGAGGGAGCTATAGGGGGGGATGGAGAGAGGGAGCTATAGGGGGGAGAGAGGAGAGGGGGGTAGCCCGGGTAGGGATGGAGAGGAGGGAGAGAGGGAGCTATGGGGGGGGAGAGGAGGGGGGGGTAGCCCGGGTAGGGATGGAGAGAGGGAGCTATAGGGGGGGAGAGAGGAGAGGGGGGTAGCCCGGGTAGGGATGGAGAGGAGGGAGAGAGGGAGCTATAGGGGGGGGAGAGAGGAGGGGGGTAGCCCGGGTAGGGGTGGAGAGGAGGGAGAGAGGGAGCTATACTGGGAGGGAGAGAGGAGGGGGGATAGCCCGGGTGAGGAGGGAGAGAGGGAGCTATAGGGGGGGGAGAGAGGAGGGGGGGGTAGCCCGGGTAGGGATGGAGAGAGGGAGCTATAGGGAGGGAGAGAGGATTGTTGAGGAGGGGGGGGTAGCCCGGGTAGGGATGGAGAGGAGGGAGAGAGGGAGCTATAGGGAGGGAGAGAGGAGGGAGGGAGAGAGAGAGAGGGAAGGAGGTAGAGGAGGGGGATAGGGAGTGGGTGGAGAAAGAGAGGAGGGTGAGAGAGGGGAGAGGATGGCGTGGGTACAAGTACAACACGTGGAGGGGGAACCGTAGAAGCTTGCTTCTCTTTCACACTCCTGGGTGACGTTCTACGATACAAATGCAACATCAGAAGGTGTATGGTATGCTATCATCTAGCATGCTAACGCACTGTTGGCCAGCACATGTGGTGAGCTAGTAGTAGCTAGCAGCTAGCCCCTTGCTATCTAACATAAGTACTTACTTCGAGAGAGATATCTTTCTTTTTGTTGCCTTCTTCGGCTCATCCTCCAGTGCGCCGTTTTCGACGTGGTTTGCTGCGGTTGCCACTGAGTCCATTGCTGAGACGTGTTGTAGAAACCTCAACTGCTAAGTAAGCGTGTGGCTGAAAGTTCCTTCCCTTCACAACCAAAACAAACCCACTCCACTTCCTTGCTCGTGCTGCACGTGGGGGTTTGATTCCGGTTCAGCCTGAATGGCACATCAGCGCCCCTTAGTGTTGTTGTCCTTGAACTGCAATGTATTCTAATTAGTAGAGAAACTGTAGAGAAACCACTGGTCAAATGGACCAGTTACAATCAAACTGCTGGGGGAGATAGCTGGTCAACAGTAGATGTGTGATAGAATAGAATAGAAATGTACTTTATTGATCCAGAGGGAAAGTCAGCACTACAGATCGCTCACAATAAACATTTAGGTAGTCAAAATCAAAAATCACAAATAGAAATACAGTCAGGGATATACATTCTAAAATATGTATATACATTCTGAAATATACAGCCAAAAATATACAGAAAAATGTACAGTTAAAAATTAAAGTGTCGACATAAAGGTAAACAGTCATAAGTTTAAAAAAAAAAAGAAAAAAGGTCCAGGAGATATGCCAGAGTTAGTACTGTCATTCTGTGCTATAGTCTGATGGCTGTTGGAATGAAGGACTTCTTGTGCCGTTCAGTGTTGCATCTTGATTGATTGATTGATTGATTGATTGATTGATTGATTGATTGATTGATTGATTGATTGAATTGATTGATTGATTGATTGATTGAAAACTTTATTAACAGATTGCAGAATGGGTACAATACAGTACAGCTCAATACACACAATTGTTAAGGGGATGCAGACCAGAGAAAAACTTTCGTCTTGTTTACACCAGGGTCCCCCATTTTCAATTCATCAGGACATATATGACATATAATGTATCTTCTCAATGATTCTATGTTATAGCTATATGATCTTTCTCTAATGTATAGTGGAATAGCTTACTCTGCTCGTTGTGTTTCCCGTTAAAGTAACAGTTCATTCAAATGTGGTCCTTTGGAAATCACGTGGAGGCGGAGACAGCGCTGCGGGTGAAAACGGTTCTGACCGTTGTTTTATTGGAATATCCAACAGCTTAAATTATCTGGTTCACAGCATCAATTATTTTCTATCTCTAATCAGCTTTTCCCGGAGGGCTTCTTAGTGGCGTCTCTTATTCTCGAACTGGTGGGGTGGATTCTCCGTCTCTGCTTCTCCGTTCTCTCTGCGTGTCTCTCTGCGTCTCGGTGTCTCCGTGTCTCTGTCTCACCTCCATCATTCAACCTGTAGGTTTTATAGAGAAGAGAGAACCCCCCCCCCGCCCTTGCGCCATCCAGTGCCGTCACCCCAGAGAGCCTGCTTTCCTATTGGCTAGAAGGTCTCCCCTCTCAGTGATTTGGGTCTTGCGAAACAGCGTTACAAGGTGACCTTACAGAGGGGATATGAACTAGTTTCCTTTTAGAATGATTTACCCAAGTGTCCCTGAATGCGACCCTCATACAGATGGAAATATAGTACCCATTCAACCTAACAGTGGGTATCACAGAATGGCCTGTTTGGTCTGCTTAGCTAAAGTAAACAGAACTCGGATGTTGGCCTTCAGGTCGTCACTTCTTGACTTAAAAGTTTAGTTATTTGGCGCACCATCCCTGTTCGTTGTGGAGGAAGATGTGTCATATGTTTGCCATTTGATCTGTTCTTATTTTTATGGCACTCTGGGCCTTTCCTATAACTGCTAAGTGAAGGCTGAAGGGGTGCACTGTTAGCTTTTTGACTGAGTTCTCCTGTGGCTTTTTCCATCAACCGCTAGATGATTTTAATCCTTCCCGTAATGCTTATATGGGTCATTTTGATCCATTTCGACTGAGGCCAGTTAACAGCCTTCTTGTTGACTCAAATGTATGGTTAACCTAACAGGTGATTTGGCATGGCTGTGAGTCTCTATTTTTCTAAGAGAAAATAACCTAGTTCTTTGCTATTTCATATATGTGCATAATTTCTATTGTTTAATTTACAGGTTTTATTTAGATAAATATACGACAATCCACCCTTAGTGGGTTTCATAACCCACTATATAGCACCAATATGTTCTAAATTAAATATGTTAAACCATAATTATCATTTTTGCTAATATTTTCAAAAAATTCAAAAAATCCAAAATTTACACAAATCGAACTACCAAACCCATTTCCGTCTGTACAGTTACAAAATCATCATTCACTCTTTCCGTTGGCTTCTTCCCCAGTCACACACAATATCAGTTATTACTATGACTCTAGACTAAGAAAGCTGTTCCTGTTTTTACAAGGAAACACTCTTTCAATAACAGCTTTTTTGTTTAGACTATTTTATCCATGTTTACTTATCTTCAATGTGTCTGTTTTGTGTAATTGACTCTGCAAGAAAAGATTAATACATCCTACCCAAAAGATTAACACTCTAAACATCGAGGGAGATTCAAACAAGCAAACATAAATCATCTCTTCTCCTTGAAAATACCACTGAGGCCTCAATTATTCTTCGCTTTCATCCCTGTCAGTTATCCCTGTTTAAACCTCCTGAGGTCTTTACGGCTACCTCGTTTTGACTGTTTTCTTCTTGTTGTATTTTGTGCTAACCACAGCCTCTTCTTTGTTGTATGCAGTTTTTGGTACTGCTCCGATTTTCCACAGAAGGAAACGATTTTCCCTCTGTCCTTTTTTGCATTTTGGATTGTTACTTACAAACACACAATGGATTGGAAGGTCTCATTTTCGCACAGATACATTTTTACTGTTCTGTATTTGACAACACTCTTTTTCCAAATTCGTTATCTATGTATTTCACAGCTTCTTACGTTAACATTCAATCAAATCATCTTTGTCTCATTTCTTTTTGTGCTGTACTGTTTTACTAGATTCAATATCTCAAGATCAACACAACTACCTCCACCCTTGACAGTGGAATAACCATCATTTCACTTTCAATTACCTCGTTTCCCGACAGCTCCCCGGTCCGGACAGTCAGCTCTAGACGAGGCCAATCACCAACAGAACCTATGTGCATGGTCAACAAACCACAGTCCCTTTAAACACACATCACACACACTCCGCCAGCTTTCAACAAGCCGGTGCAGAGTCTTCCACAAGTCAATCATCAAATTCACATGTCTGCACCCTACATGAACACTAACTGGCCAAATTGCGACCACCAACCTACAGAGCTTCCTTATAGACAGAGAAATATGTTTCCCCAACACCTATCATAACCCAAAAAGTGACACAACCCTCCAGATTCTACATCTGGAGCCTCAATGAGCGGAAAACAAACCATGAACCAGCTCCCGTCCATTCTCAGTTCCCAGCTCATTATATCAGACCTCCTACCAGTCTCGCTGTGTCACCACCACCTGCTATCCCTGACTGGCGAGAGAACCCCCCCAGCCAGTCAGTTCCAAAAAAAATATAGTCAACCAAAAACAAAGAAAATTAAAAATAAACAAAAAAAAACTGTGAGTGCCTACATGCTACACACCCATCCAACAGAATTAAACTATCATCCAGAGGCATAAATACCCCCGCAAAACTAAGACAGCAAAATTAGAAATCCAAAAAGAAATAAAATAAGTAATGAAATAATAATATTGTTGTTGACCTTTTTTTTTTTTTTTTTTTTTTTTTTAATTATTTAATTCAACCTTGACCACCCTTTGATCAAGTATTGTAATCACTACTATAAATAGTCCTTTGTTTCTAACTCTGTCTAATATTATATGTTCCATTGTTCCTGTCTAAAACCCAACTGTTTAACCCTTCTCTGACACCGTCTGGTTCAGAGTTCACATGACCACAAGAGCCATTGCGGTGACCATTTTTCTCTCTCTCTCCAATCTGTGCAGCCGGGCCAGGCTGCACAGGTGGGAGATACCAAAAATCGTCCACCATACCATTCTCCCTTACGTTTTCCTCACTGCCACAGCAAGAGTTGATCAGACACACTGTAGCAAAAAGGAAAACCCATGATTTGTCTATTAATTAACTGTTAGTACGATTGGCTCATGCATCTGTCAGTCATCTCACCTCTCCCTGTTAGTTGCACATCCATCTTAGTCGCTTCCACTCATAATCTAATGTATCAACGCTCCTATATATTTTTTATTCTATTTTTTGTTCCAATCCGTCCTTCTTCCCATTTTAACTTATTAATAACTCTATTTTCCCGAGCACTATTAGCTCCGCTTGTGCATTCCTGCCTCGTTCTTAATTAACCTATGACCTATGCAGACACCCCCTCTGACAATGTCCCAACTCTCCACATTCCCAGCAACCCTGTTTGGACTCTTGCTTCTTTCTGGACGTTTGCTGAGGCCTCCACCCTTTGTCACATGACCGAGCGAAATGGCCAACCTCCCCACAACCCCAGCACACAGCCGACGCCGGCCATCCCAGGGGTTCCAGTTCACCCAGTTTACCACGACTCCCACAGTCTCTCGGCTGGCCTCCCACCGTCCTCTCCAGGTCCACCCCTCTCCTGTCCTCTGGTCGCATGTCCTGTTGCCTGGAGGAGAGAGGGGCATACCTGTCCTTTTCTGCTGCCTCTCCTCTGGCCTTCTCTTGTTGGGAGGGGCCTGGAAACTCACCCCTCCTGCGGTTCTGTTCACCCTGTTGCGGCCCAGTTCCCTGTCCGGGCAACAGAGCACAGGGCATTCTTTGATCACAGCGGCCTAGGTCAGACGCCCGAAGCATGATCTCAACAGCTGTCGCTTCTAGTAGCACAGTCTTTCTCGCCAGTTCCCGTTCCAATCTCTGAGTCTCGTGTGCGGCTTGACCGATCTCCAGCTGTGTCTTCATCAGATCTCGATGAACTGCCTCGTGTTGTTCGAACGCCGTCACAAACGCTCTCTGTTGTTTATAGTATGCTGCCTCTTCCCCCATCTCAGCACGGGCGGTTTGACGTCCCACCGTTGGGCTCCGCCTCCCTTCTTGGCTTTGGTGCTGAGGGCAGGATGGATGTGGGAAACGGGTGGGCTGTAGAAACTGTTCGTGTATTCCATACCTGCTGTCGGTCTCAGTTCCAGCCCTCCGGCCAGAGTGGACTTCGTGGGACGGCTGTAACCTCAGTCTCTTTTTCTGCCCCTTGGTTAAACCGCAGTCGCCTGCAATGGACACTCCAGCTTGAATCGGTTCTGGTTGGAGTAACACCGTTGTCACTGGTTCACTCCCCTGTGTTGGAATCAAAGTCATCATTCCAAGTCCTTCTGTCGTACTGGTCACATGAGAGAAGTCCATATTCAAATCAATCAGATCATCACTGGTATAGTCTATCTGGGAAATGTCTGCAGAGGCCCTCGGCCTACTCCCCCCAATGGCCCGATCACTAAGGCCCTCCTCCATATCGTTGTTGTTGTTATCCTATTGTTACTGCATTTAACGCTTCAGTTGTTCCTATCAAATGTCCCACTAAAGTGAACTTCCTATGTTACTGTCATTCATTCCACTTTCAACACACTCTTGTAATCACCGTTTGAAAAAACAAGTTTCTCTGTCTTCCACTACTTCTACTTACTTGAGTTAAAACACTCACACTGTCAAATTTTTACTGTGCAGACAAGGATTGATAACTGGCTTATCATTCGTACTTATACCAAGGCGCATTAAAGCCGTTTTCCCTAGATGGTTGTGGAAGTCGTTAGAGCACCTGTCCGGCCGAGCATCTGTATAGAAAGAAAGCAGAAATATCCAAACTTAATACAGTGGCATTTCCCTTATTATTTCCACTCTTCGTTATGCATTGGAAATGTCGGGCAACACTATACTAATATATTTAAAGAGACACAGTGTGATTTGCTTGAAAAAATAACGATACAGCTTATCTTGTTTTTTGTCCGTTCCTTCAACAGGAACACTGGAGTTTTCCAATCCCCTGTGTGCTCTCTCCTCCTGATTTCCTGGGAAATATAATCATTAATCCCCTTCCTATCCATTGTCTAATAATCCTTTGTAAACCTGGTCCTTCATCTGATTCTAATCTCTCTTTGCTTGATGAATCTGTTCATCCTAACCTTATTTCTTACTTTTAAATGCCCGATTAGCGTATCGACTAAATGTATTATTCCGATTAGCGTATCGACTAAATGTATTATTCGCTTTCGCTTCACTTCTCATACTACATCCATTTCATTCATCCTTACACACAACCATTACCCCCCACAACACTTAATAAAAATTAATCAGTGTTGCTACTGCTACCAACCACCTAATCAGGGAAAACAATAAACTTTTAGCAACTTAGATCACTAAAACCCTGACCGACACATAGTACAGCTGGCCACGTTAATAATTTCATGGACACCCGCACTATGCCACCGCAATATCCTCCCAGTTCTCCGAATACACAAAGAACCGTCAACTCACAGCCCAAAGCGTCCTCCCTTCAGTTTCGAACCTGAACGGAATCACCCCAAGCTTCTACCACACCAAGAATATCACAAATCATCCTACCACCACCTGCACCTAGACAGGCCAGCGCCCATCCGGTACCTACTTCACATATACAATAACAACGCAGTACAAATAAACCTACAACCAAATGCCCACAACACGCCGCAATCTAGGGACGGCGAAATACAAGGAGAGACAGGGAAGGGAAAAGAAAAAAGGAGGGAGGGATACAGGGATCCAGGGACTAAGGGGAGGAAAGGGGGGGGGGGGGGGGGGGGTCACACAATGCAACATTAACTACTACCAAAACCGTCTAAATCAACCTTAACTTTAATCAGACCAAAAAAATGACCATGAATATTCCATCTATCCTTATGTAATCCTATTTTAGCAAGTAACACTATATTAATATAACCAATACTCCAAACCCATGATGAACTGAAAATGGGGGACCCCGATGTAAACAAGACGAAAGTCTTTCTCCGGTCTGCATCCCCTTAACAATTGTGTGTATTGAGCTGTACCGTATCGTACCCATTAAACAATCCGTTAATAAAAATGTTCAATCAATCAATCAATCAGGCAATCTATACTAAACAAAAACTCCCTTTGTGCACCTGTCCCCTCACAAAGTTAAGCCGGGAGACAGGGATGGAGCGGAGGGGGGCGGGGGGGGAGGGGGGGGGGAAGGGGGGGGGGGGGGAGGGAGGGAGGGAGGGAGGGAAGGAGGGAGGGAGGGAGGGAGAGAGCGTGAACGAGGGAGGAAGAGACAGAGGAAAAAGGGGGGGGGGGGGGTTCACGCCAATCCCACCAGCGCCATTACACCTGGCCCATAACAAATACAGACCTATAATCAAACCAGTAAACACCCCCATCATCAACAACAGAAAAAACCGAACATAAAGAATTTATAAATCCCCACAAATGGTCGCTACTCAAAACTTATAATAATTACAAACCCTTCTCCACTGCCAACTGCACCCCGTTCCACCTGTAAAGGTGAAACTATAAAAGAGGCAACAGCGCCCTCCGCTGGAACGTCCTGTCCATCACCAACGCACCACAACACTCACCACTTCCTGTAGGAGGCGCCACGCCTCCCCCGCAAGTGCGTCATTACGCAGCCACTCCTCCCATGACGTCAGCCGACGTGCTCACACAACATGAACCCCAATTCCCAGAATTCCCTGTACCGAATCGTAGTCCGGCATTAAGGATGGCTTCCCGCGAGACGTCGCCACAGGCTTACGTCACGTTTACACACACAAGGTCCCGCTGCCAGCCAAAATAGCATCACGCGATATTCCCCGAGACTCCCAGCATGCAACATTGTTAGCACAGGTAGCTTTAGCATGTCAGCATAGTTAGCTTAGCATTTTTAGCATAGTTAGCTGTCCACTGCCAACACCATTAGCTTAATACCGTTTAGCTTAGCTCAATGTTGCTATCGCTCGATCAGCCTAGCACGGCTAGTTAGCTTAGCCTAGCCCCTTACAATAGCGTTTCCTATACGGCCCACTATCCTGTTGATTTGAGCAGCACAACACATCGCGACGTTTTGCACAACCCAGTCATACTTTATAACATAATTCTAATCCTATTAAGCCCCCGTTTACAGAACCTATATTACTATCCTCATTCTAGCATGCTCGCCCGCTTGGCCCCGGCCGGCTCCGTATTTTAAATCTAACGCTCCCGATCTAGCCCCGTTATTCCAAATCTAACGCACCCCAAGCTCCGACGCTCCCTATGACGTCACCAGCTCTAAAATCCCCGTTTTCTTTGATCTTTACTACATTACTTTTAAACTTCTACAGCCCCGATTTGAAAAATTTCAACGCACATTACACATCTCCTAGGTTCCATCTCACATGTCATTCATTCAATTCACTCGAAAACGCAACACAGCGTCCACACGCTAGTCCCGTCGCGCCAGCTAATGCTGGCAGGACAGGGGTGTGGTTTCTCCGTTGCAGCCTTGGCCACCAGCTGGTTCATAATAATACAAAAAATACCGGCATCCACTCCATAACCTCTAGCAGACTCATTCACACACATCCTCTCTCATCCACACAGTTACACTCATACTTCCATTCAGCAACATAATCATTCTTAGCCCTGGTCAACCTTGCACATCATGTAGCATCATTTGGTAGCCTCTTTCAGCCACCATGGATGAAGCTATAAGTTCCGTCATCTCAACACAACAGTCGTACTAAACATTATTAGCCCCAAGCATTCCCCGTTAGCTTGCAACGTAGCTTAGAATGTATTAGCCCTGCTTTGTATAGCAGTAGTTTCCCGGGTATAAAACGGCTTTATTCCGTATTGGTTGTAATATAGTAATCCGCGACGTTTAGCGTTATGATGACGTACGTTTGATTATAGCCATGATACCATGCATGTGTCATCCTATTTCATCTAAACAACATATATACATTGTTACATACCAAAGTCCTTATATAATGCCTCATCGCTTCTAAGTGCAGTTTTTTAGTTCGAACATAAGCGCAGTTCTTTATAACCCCCCAGTGCACAAGTGCTAATTTTTCCGAGGTTTAAGAGGACTACCTTACGCGCTCCAGATCTCTTGTTCCGTAAGAATTAAACGGATTCGTACGACGTCGATTTGTCTTTAGCAACGTACAAACCAGACGTCTCTAGTTATTGTCATTGCATTTGAACCTACGATTCTAAACAAGAGTCTCTGTCGCCTAACCTGGCGCAATCCTCCCGCCCCTCAGCAGTGCGCGACCTGAACTATATTATTGTCCAACCCGATCGCGCCAATCCCCTTCATTTCATTAGTGCCGATACGGCTGTGCGCTCAATCGTTTAACTCGATCGCGCCATTAGTGCCGATACGGCTGTGCGCTCAATCGTTTAACTCGATCGCGCCATTAGTGCCGATACGGCTGTGCGCTCAATCGTTTAACTCGATCGCGCCATTAGTGCCGATACGGCTGTGCGCTCAATCGTTTAACTCGATCGCGCCAATGCAACCATTCCCTACCCCTGTTCGAAATCTGCCCAAACAAACCCCGACAACACAGACACATCTTCAACTCACCGTTTGGCCTCTGCTGGTTGTTGTTGCTCGAGGATGGTGTAGTCAGGCGTCGTTGCTCTGCTCTGAGAGTTTTTGAAGTTCTGTTGTGTCCTTGTCCTGGGTTCCGTTCGGATGTACAGACCGGCAGTCACGGCGCCAGATTAATGTATCTTCTCAATGATTCTATGTTATAGCTATATGATCTTTCTCTAATGTATAGTGGAATAGCTTACTCTGCTCGTTGTGTTTCCCGTTAAAGTAACAGTTCATTCAAATGTGGTCCTTTGGAAATCACGTGGAGGCGGAGACAGCGCTGCGGGTGAAAACGGTTCTGACCGTTGTTTTATTGGAATATCCAACAGCTTAAATTATCTGGTTCACAGCATCAATTATTTTCTATCTCTAATCAGCTTTTCCCGGAGGGCTTCTTAGTGGCGTCTCTTATTCTCGAACTGGTGGGGTGGATTCTCCGTCTCTGCTTCTCCGTTCTCTCTGCGTGTCTCTCTGCGTCTCGGTGTCTCCGTGTCTCTGTCTCACCTCCATCATTCAACCTGTAGGTTTTATAGAGAAGAGAGAACCCCCCCCCCGCCCTTGCGCCATCCAGTGCCGTCACCCCAGAGAGCCTGCTTTCCTATTGGCTAGAAGGTCTCCCCTCTCAGTGATTTGGGTCTTGCGAAACAGCGTTACAAGGTGACCTTACAGAGGGGATATGAACTAGTTTCCTTTTAGAATGATTTACCCAAGTGTCCCTGAATGCGACCCTCATACAGATGGAAATATAGTACCCATTCAACCTAACAGTGGGTATCACAGAATGGCCTGTTTGGTCTGCTTAGCTAAAGTAAACAGAACTCGGATGTTGGCCTTCAGGTCGTCACTTCTTGACTTAAAAGTTTAGTTATTTGGCGCACCATCCCTGTTCGTTGTGGAGGAAGATGTGTCATATGTTTGCCATTTGATCTGTTCTTATTTTTATGGCACTCTGGGCCTTTCCTATAACTGCTAAGTGAAGGCTGAAGGGGTGCACTGTTAGCTTTTTGACTGAGTTCTCCTGTGGCTTTTTCCATCAACCGCTAGATGATTTTAATCCTTCCCGTAATGCTTATATGGGTCATTTTGATCCATTTCGACTGAGGCCAGTTAACAGCCTTCTTGTTGACTCAAATGTATGGTTAACCTAACAGGTGATTTGGCATGGCTGTGAGTCTCTATTTTTCTAAGAGAAAATAACCTAGTTCTTTGCTATTTCATATATGTGCATAATTTCTATTGTTTAATTTACAGGTTTTATTTAGATAAATATACGACACATACATGACATACAGATAGTCAGTACTGCTACATCTATACATTTATGACATACCAGATTTGCAAATACAGTACTGTTTGTGATACAGAAGGAGTCAAGAAAAGGGAGTATATACATTTGACGTAGAAACTGTACATTGGAGGAGGTTGGGTGGGGGGGGTTGGGTACACTGGGATATTGACAACCATACTGGGTAATTTACATTGGAGGTGGTTGGGGGGGGGGGCACACTGTATAAACAAGCAAAACTGTACATTGAGGGGGGGGGGGGGGGAGACTCTTGGGAGTCTTGAACGAGCCAAGTCCATGTATAGTGGGTGGGAGGGGTTGTCCATGAAGATGTGGAGCTTATGACATATGATATACATCATATGAAAGCTGGGAACCTGAAGACTAATTTGAGATGTGACTCAGCACTGTGTGTCAAGTTTTAATAGTGGATCTGTAATAAACATTGTATTTTGAACATTATGATCAAGGTGTATGATGGCCATTCTCATGCTCAGTTATCTCACATTCTTTGGTTGATGCCAGGGCTGCCTTCAGAGGGGGAGGAGGGGGAACCAGGTTCACTGTCCTGAGCCCTGGGCCTGGATGGGCCCCAGAGGATCCATAGACTTGTGATTCAAGCTGGCGAGGGGGGCCCAATGAGATAATATTGTCCCAGGCACAGGCATTACACATTACCCTGGGTGATACCATTTGTTTGGTACGAAAACCTTTTAAAGGGGACATGCATTGCTATTCCTTGCACTATTTGGGCAACTTTACCCAATGCCTGTGAGTCTATGGAACACATCTGTAATTTTTTTTATAAAAAAATGTATACATTGTTTTATATTTCTAATCAAGTACTCAAAAGCATCATTATTCTCCCTTTGGAATTCAGGCTGTTATTGGATGGGCTGCCCATAAGTGCTTTGAGTGACAGTCACCCACACAGTCTGCGACTGGCACAGAGAGAGATTGAGGGGGAGACTAATTAATTTCGCCGTGGGTGGGCATAATCCCACGGGACAATGCATTGGTAACTTGTTTCAAATGACAATATATACCTCTGTTATTATTATTGCATGGATCGGAATACGGGCGTGCGCGTGGGAGCATGCACAGATATTTCGACAGTGATAAGCTAGTGCTCCTGACTGCGAGGGAGAGAGAGAGAGAGAGAGAGAGAGAGAGAGAGAGAGAGAGAGAGAGAGAGAGAGAGAGAGAGAGAGAGAAAGAGAGAGGGAAACACAGAGCATGTACACACAACCTGTGTAAATGCTCTGTGTGTGAGAGAAGACCCATCCCCGTGGCGCACGCACACAAAAGAATTTACACACACTCCTGCGCGCACACACTCCTCTCTCTCTCTCCCTCGCTCGTTCTCTGCCTCTCTGTCAAAACCCGTTTGAGGAAGTGTCGGGTTACACTATGCGCTACAACCATAGAGGGGGCGTTACTGCAAATCAGTACCTTATTCACGTCAGCAATACCGTCAAATCAGAACGGCTTAGTTGAGTGAGGGAAGATCTCGTGAACTCGAGACTAGATTGATGAGTCAATATGATAGTTAACGACACAGACCACATTGATATAATCCCCCATTGCTAGGAAATAATGCTAAACACTGGAAAAGGCCATTTATAATGCATGGGACCTATGTGAGAATCGAGAATTGATCAAAAGTCCCTCCAAAACGCCACATGAAGACTGGACTTTGAGGAACACCATAGAAAAATGCATGCTGTTATTTGGTATCAAAATCTTTTGACATTTGGATATTTATGTAAGAATACAAATGCTCTGTGATTGGATGGCGAGCCCTTCTGTTCTGGAAATTGCTCAGACCCCCCCCCCCCCCCCTTATGATCAGTACACCTAGGAAATCCATAGATTCTCTGGAAGCCCTAGGTCTCTAGTTTGTGGTTGTAAAGTTTCACGAGACTGTGATCCTAGAGGTGACAATAGGTCATTTTATACAATGAGGTCAACTATGGTACTACTGTGGGGACTAACATCATCACACATGAACACAGTTGGGCTCATTGCATCCACAACAGTCTCAGCTTTCCAGTCAGACCCAATCCATCCAATTCCAAGAATGTTTAGGGACCCCGGTATGCAGAAAATATGAAATAAAAGTAACACATTTATTCTGCATGCAAAAACGGTATGGTTCTTGCCCATAACTGCATGGGATTAGCATAGCATGGAGACCCCTATAACCCACTTAAATTCAGATATCCTGAGGTGAGAGGTCAAGGGACCCCTCTGAAAATGACCATTATGAATTTTCTGAACTTTCCCTTCGGATTATTCTTTGAGACCTTTTGTATGTCAAAGAGGATATCTTTAGCGGGTACGGTCAAATAAAGATATTTTAATGTAATTGGGTTCTATGGAACCACAGGAGTCTCAGCCTTACAACCACATCAAATCTATGCTAGTTCTATGCAGTTTAGGGTCAAACGCATGTTTTTCTTCGTCCTCTTTTCTTTTTATATGGGAGTTTTGCATTTTCTTTTGCCTAATTCTGCATACTGTGGTCCCTAAAGAGTCTGGGGTTGCATACATTGGATATATCAGTAAAACTGAGACTCTTTCTTTAAAGGTACATGCCAGCGTTATGGGAAATGCGCTTACCGTCTTCTCCAGAGTCAGACAAGGATATATACCAATTTCCTCTGTGTGTTCCGTAGAAAGCTATTGATTGATTGAAAACTTTATTAACAGATTGCAGAATGGGTACAATACAGTACAGCTCAATACTAACAACTGCTAAGAGAATGAAGACCTGAAAAAGACTTTCGTCTTGTTTACATAAGGGTCCTCCATTTTCAATTAATCATTTTCTATCCGGTCGGCTAACAGCTAGGCTAACTGATCCGTATCCACTTCCATTTGTGCTAAGCTAGGCTAGCTTGCAGCCAGATAGCTTTCTACTGAATGCACAAAGAGGAAATTGGTATCCTCCACATTCTCGTCTGACTCTGGAGAAGACGGTAAGTGCATTTCCCATAATGCTCTGACCGAGCATCCCAGGTCTAGGTTAACCTTTTGTAGAGTGGTAGTGAAAGGTTAACCTTCTGTAGTGGGGTAGTGGATGGTTAACCTTCTGTAGTGTGGTAGTGAAATGGTTAACCTTATGTAGTGTATAATGAAAGGGTTAATGGCACTAATACCTGGTCGGTATTGTTAAGACATAATATAGTCCAAAAATATGGTAATATAGTCCAAAGTATATTGTGTTGTATACAAATTGCATTTAGCAAGAAAACAACATGAAAACAAAAATCGTTCAGATAGGAGGTTTTGTGCTTCGGCCATCATTATGTTGTTCTACTCTTACCCTGCCCATACCTGTACCTATGATGCCCAAACCCCCCCCCAGGGGATCAATAAAGGAATGTCTGATCTTATGTCTTTTTTTTACTGTGACAACAATACAAACCATTCTAATCTAATTTCACCCAAAAATATATTTATTAAACAAAATGTGTGTGTGTGTGTGTGTGTGTAAGTATTTGGGGGCTCTCCTGCAATGAGTTTAAAAGCGACGTGCACCTCTCTGGCTCCAAGCCCTTGATGTTGGGGTGACAAAAATGAAAAACACATTTACTGGTGTGAGCCAGAGAGAGCTGAGCAAGGAGTCCACATCAAACGTCCACAGTTGAACAGTATCTAATTACAATATGGAGTGTAATCGGGGGGATTAACCCTTTCCCGCCGTTACATCTGTACAATTTGCCAACCATTTTACAATAACGATACAGACCACTTACAAGTGCTTTTTTTTTTTATTCAAAAACAAGAATCAAAACTATTTGGGGGATTAAAACATTCCATTTATTTAATGTCAACATATTTACACATTTTCATCCAACTTTATCCTCCACAGCAATTTCTATAATTACACTTTGTTCAAGGTAATATAACTTAAGAAAATGATGACTGTTTTTATTTGTATTCTTAGCACAATTGTATTCTTATTTCTTTAAACGGATTGTGACTCTGGCCATGTGCTTAGCTGCCAGTACTACCAACAACCACCCAATGAGCTGGGACACAGGTAACGATAAACCATACAGTCACAGTGTGTATGTACAAATACACATTATTATAATTTTCTTTTTTAAACATAAATAGTTATTTAGGCTGAATGGTAGATGACCAAATAATTCTCTGAGAGTATAATTTACCGTGGTACAGTAATGTGAACAAAAACAAAAAAACAAAACAAAAAGGATATAAATAATCAAACATACAGTATGCTGTCAATATATACACAGGAAACATATCATACTTGCTGATGAATCTCTCTGTCGCAGCACCAATGATAGGTAACCCACGAAGGACCTACCTAATTGCGCGAAGAGCTAAGAAAAAGTTTAACAAAAACAAAACAAAAAAAGGTTCATAAATTAGAAATGACCAAATCAAAATAAGTACTCATACAAACTGAACATATCTTGATGTAACCGGTACATACAACTTGAAGGGGGGGGTGGGGGACTACTAACTTGATGCAAGCATCTATTCTAAAAGGCAAATAAGCAGGTAGAGGTAGAGCACCATCTGTGAAGATGAACGCGTCCAGCTGGGTAGGACGACGTCGTTAAAAAATCGCCATGGAAACCATGTAAAAAGAAAACATAGCCCTTCGATTGGAAAATGGCATCATCAAAACGAGTGACACTTTATCCACAAGCTATTGCACTCTTAAGGAACATTTAGCGGGATAGTGCTCCTACTCACAAGCCTGTTGTACTTCGTTGAGCTAGACCCCCGCTTGGGATGGCTAGGCGTGTGATGGGGTGGTTGGGGCGGGGTGGGGGTGGGGGAGGGGTTGGGGGCAGGGGAGAGGTACGACTTTAGAGTTTGGATAGATAGCTGCATGGATGGGCCCTTCCCTAACGAGGGTCCGAATACACAGCTAACTCAAGCACCTTTCGACACGCAAACAATCGAAAACGAACCAACGAAAAATACTTTACACATTTACTAGATAAATATCGGTATACACTGCTCTCTCCTTTGGCCTTCTCGGCCCGAACGTCCCACAGAGACCCAAGTTCCTCCACAGAGGTCCGCCGTCGATTGGACAGGGTGTTTTTTTTGTCTTCCAAAAGGAACCAAGACCCACCCCGGCTCATGTGTCGGGGAGCCTCTCTTCGGTGAGCTGCCATTTCTGTATGGCAGGCTTGTGTTTTAGTAGTTCATTATAAATATGTTTGGGGGAGCACGCCGATGTTGGGTTCAGAGGAAACACACCGGTCCGACCTCCGCGTGTTGCTGGCTGTGGGCCTGTGGTGGTGTGGAGAGTTCCTGTATGTCTACGATAGGTAGCTGACGACTGTCCTGAGTGTGGAAGAAGAAACGTGACTGGTGCCAGCTGCCATCTTGGATCTGAGAGTCGGATGGGGGGGTTGAGAGAAAAAGAAACACAATGTTATTAGACAAGCGACTCAACACAATGTCATTTTTCAACAGGTTTCAGACTTTTTAATACTTTGTAATACCATTTAGAGCTATTACATACCAATTTCATGACCATACTAGCAAAAAAACAAAAACACGTATCTTAAATTCTCAGATGTTCCATAGAAGATCTCACACCAGGCTCCAAGTAGCCCCACAAAAAATTACTTGAATACAAAAACATTTAATATATTATTTAATATTATTTCATTTCCCGACAGCCGGGCTGCCCCCCCCCCCATAAATGTAATACCTGTGCAAATTAAATGTAAGACTTTTAAATACCTTTTAACACATTCTGCGCCATAAACGAGTTAACTCGTTATTGGCCGCCATGCGTTGAGCGCCAGAAACGAGTTAACTCGTTTTTGGGATCGTTATTTCATTTATTCGCTATATCTATTCATAATTCATAGCTGCAGCCTCTGGTATCCTCTTCAGAGCCTGTCTGAGCTGGCAGACGGTCAACACCGCCCTCTACTGCCAGGCGGAGCTATTGCATCTCATTGAAAATGGGTTGGTGTGTTTTAGGAGGCGATCTGAGCCGGGCGGGCAGGGTTTAAATACTCGGGCGAACCAGTTCTATACACCGGTGGCATCGAGCAGTAACTCCGCCCGCCCGTCATTGTGAACCGGTCGGTAGTGTGGTGCGGACCTCCACGAGCATTATTTGGAATTGCGATCAGATATTTGGATTATCTCTTTTGCATTACATCAGATATAAGGTAAGAAGATTATCGTTGATCTGACATTTATTTCTACCGCGATCACAGCTATATGTGTGGACCGTGTATGGCTGTTTACCGTTGGCTGCGGTGGGGGGGGGGGGGGGGGGGAGTGCCCCGCTACGACGGTAATTTCATGTATGGACGAGGAGACATACTAATGATAATCTAGCATTGATTTCAGGATGATTAGATAATCAGCGAAAAAATTACAACGTGATGACTGGATTACAGTAAGACGCCTTTTTCGACAAAGGAGGAGAAGTGAGAGAAGAGGGACCCCGACAAAGAAAATACGACGAAGGGAAAGGTACAACACGAGGAGATGACGCAGCAACGTTAGACCACAGTGAGGTCTGGCTGGAGACGGAGCTACAAGCTAACATGGAAGCTAACGATGAATATGCAAGTTAGCATTCGGATCAGGCTAGAAGCAATACAGAATACTAACGATGCTAACATGCAAATCAACACGCAGGCTGGACTCGATGCAATACAGAATATTCAGAGGAACATGGAGGCTAATTCAAAAGAAATAAAAACGTTAGACAACGAGGCTGGAGACGAAGCTACAAGCTAACATGGAAGCTAACACGATGAATACGCAAGCTAGCATCCGGATCAGGCTAGAAGCAATACAGAATGCTAACAATGCTAACATGCAAACCAACACGCAGACTGGACTCGATGCAATACAGAATATTCGGAGGAGCATGGAGGCTAATTCAAAAGAAATAAAACAAACGACCCCCAAAAGAAGGACAAAGAGACGCTGGATACAACCGGACCAACCAGGACTCGGGCACAGAGGTCGGCCGGACCGTCCGGGATGCAAGCACGGAGGTCGCCCAGGCCGGCCAGGATGTGAGCATTGAGACCACACACACCAACCGGGAGCCGAGCGCCGAGATCAACCAGACCAGCCAGGATTCAAATAACGAGATCTCACACACCAAACAGGACTCGAGCACTGAGGTCACACACACGGACCAAGATTCAATACCACATATACATATTATTTGATAGTGAATGGATGTTATGATTCGAGGCACACTGCAGATAACACACAGACCACTGGGAATACAGACAAGGTAAACACATTAGTTGGGAAAATTGGGGCTTGATTCGGGACATAATCATATAAATAACACGTACTAGACTAAACTGTAGACACTAACACATTAGCACAACTAAGACGACGGGGAACATGGGGAGAAACATTCGGAGACCTGACCGGGAGCTCTGGAACTGTACTATCATATGAAAGATAAAAATTCAAAGAAAATGTTGGACAATAATAGGGGCATTGGAGAATCCCCATTGGGGAATCTCCGTCGTTATAGGAGGGGCCCTCTCCGGGAAAGCCTTACCCCTCCAGCCCGCCAATGGGGGTTAAACGGGGTTAAAAAGAATGACTGTACCTGGGAAGTGCCAATTGTCTTTATTTTATGTTAGAATAGCAGTTGCTTTGAATGTGCACATGGACAATTGTGAAGTAGGGCTGGGCGATATGGCCTAAATATGATATCACGATATTTTCTGACCTTTCGGCGATACACGATACGCATCACGATGTTTTTCTTTTTTTCCCCAAACAATTCATTATGAGGCTTACCAAGACAGTATTTGAGTTTGCAAGCTAACATTAAAGACAAAATAAAATACCCATGCATTTAGCATTTTTATATTATATATTAGATTTAGATTATTGGATTATTAGATTATATATTGCACATATTTAGCAATGAGATATTATATGATTTAGATATGAAATATGATGAATTGAAAATGGGGGACCCTGATGTAAACAAGACGAAAGTCTTTCTCTGGTCTGCATCCTCCAGTCCACTGTTGACTGTTGTTGTATTGAGCTGTACTGTATTGTACCCATGCTGCAATCTGTTAATAACGTTTTCATTCATTCAGACGGCAAACAGAATCATTTTGATTGACAGTCGCGTCTGCCAATTACGTCACACCGCTTGCACCTGCCCTGCTGTTCTTAGCACCAATCGGCAAGCGCGTATTAATTTTTTACTTCCGCCATTGGAGAGCTCAATGACAACAACAATGGCAGCGGTAGCTCGCCGCGGCCGACGTTTAGCTTTTAGGTCCGCAGAATGACTAAACGACTGGAGGCATAATGATTTTACTGCAACGGATGTTATAATAAAAGCCTTTCCATACATCTGTCTGATTGAAAACTTTATTAACAGACCGCAGAATGGGCACAACTGAGTCAGCACGGGCTGAGATATGAACGACTAATGCTTGCTATATCTAGGTCGACCTCGGACGTTGCTATGTAAATACGCTGATGTTATTGAAAGTGTAACTATATAACGTTAATGCCACAAAACGAATGCCTTTGTTATCATAAGTAGTAACTTTTGATGCAGTAGTGTGTGTGGGGCGGCGCTGTTCAAAAGTGTCAACGTGTGGACCAGATTGACGCGACACAAGCCTCTTGGGCAAAACATCACGATATCCACGATACGTTTAAAAAGTGTATCGTTAATGAACTGTACCCGATATTTATATAATATCGTCATATCGCCCAGCCCTATTGTGAAGGACAAGAATTCAAAATGTTGGACATGAAGAGAGGCTTGGAGAATCTCCTTTGGGGGATATCTCCGTCTCTAGGGGGGGGCTTCTTCAACAGGAGAGCTGATTCCCCTCCAAACTACCAACGGGGGAAAGAGTGCTAATCATATGGCTTATTTTATCATTTTTTCTTATTGTGTTGTCAGTGCTATTTTTCCATAAATGTATATAGTGATATCGGTGACATGGGAGGTGCAGAGGCGGGCAGGCTGAGTTCGGTGGGGGGGAATGCCGGGGGGAGGGGCCATCGTTCCGGCGGTTCGACAGCATTGCGTGTTGTGGGATCGGTATGGGGGGGGTGGGGTTTCCTGGGGCCCTTGGCCGCCGTGGCCCGGGTGGTATGGTCACCGGGCCGGAGGGGGCACCGGGCTTGGGGTCGCGGGCGGTCGGGGGACCATTGAGGCGTGGTGCTTAGGCCTTCTGCGGGCCTGGGCTTGGGGTTCTCGTGGGCCGGGGGGCTGGCGGGTGGGGGCTCTGGGTGCTCGGCTCTGCGCATGGTGGACCAGGATATGGGGGTGCTCTGTTTCTCGGGGAGGAGGGCGGGAGGGAGGGGTTTCTCTTGTGGGGGTCAGAGCGGCTGAGCTTTGCCCAGTGGGGTCCTGTATGTTGCGGGGTCGGTGGGCGTGGGGTGGGGCTCTCGGTGGCATGGGAAGTAGCGGGCTTGGCTCGGTGGGGGGGAGAATCTGTCCCTCTCCTCTGCTGGGCCTGGCCCAATTAATTCAAGGGACCCGTGTCGCTGGGGGCCCGGCTACGCGCACATCGGCCTGGGATATGGGGGAGTTCCAGGGGCTTAACTCAGGGGGGGGAATGTCGGGGGGGGGGGGGGGGGCATCGTTTCCGCGGTTTGGCCCGGGAGAGTGGGGTCTCGTGGGTTGTGGGTTCGTTGTGCATGGGGTGGGGTGCTTGGTGACATGGGAGGTAGCGGGCTTGGCTCGGTGGGGGGGGGAGTACCACCCCTCCACTGGGCCTGGCCCAATTAAATTCAAGGGACCCGTGTCGCTGAGTGCTCGGTCCCACGTGGGACGGACCTGGGATGTGGGGGAGCCCGGTTTCTAGGGGTGGATGGCAGGAGGGGGGGGTCCCTCTCATGGGGGTCTGGGAGGCTGAACGCAGCCAAATTCAAGGGGCCCATGTTAATGTACTGTTATGTTATTGATGTCATTGTAGGTATTGTATAAGTGTTGTTTGTCTATAAATGTTAATACAAATTTAAGTTCTAAAAAATAATAATAATTAAAAAAAAAAGCCTTTTTCTCGCTTTTTTCCTGGAATTACTGAAAAACACCCAAACCATACTCTGTTCAAAACGGTATAAAACGGAAATGTACAGATGAAAAAACAATCTGTCTCAGGCATGTTGACTAGAAGCAACTCACTGAGACCCAACAGCGTTATTAGACCCATAGATATAATATAAGATATATTTTAAGCACTCGCAAATGTCACAGTCTAAAACTATATCCATTGAATAAAGACCTGGCGATGAATGGGGTATCAGCGCCCCCTGGTGCTGGCGGTCAATGTGTTAAGGCATTAAATTGAGAATTATGAATTTAATAATTTCTAAGACTTTTCAATACCCCACAGATACCCTGATGTTATTACACAAGCAACTTGACGCGATACGCAATCAACCCAAAATTAGGTCTATAGGTCCATAATTCTCTTTAAAAGTTGTTTGTTTTTAGCTCCGAGGACGAGAACCATAGAAGGAATTAAAATGTCAGGCATCAGTTTTCACTGACTACTTTAGATCATTTGCCATTGGTCAGTTTAAATCTATAATGGCCAACTATTTCACCTCAGTCTGTAACTGTTTTGATTGATTTTAATTGTTTAATTGGTTGACTTTTGTTTTTATATTGTTTTTGTATTATGAATTGTTCCTCTCAATGTCAGTAAATGAGAGCCTGTAAATGAGAGAATCCTGTGGGATTCAAATGATTTAAAAAGTTGTACAAATATCTTTCAGTTCAAGAAAATGTATATAAAGAAAGAACATTTAGACTTTTAAATTACATTTCTGCTGTAGCGCCCCTCACCTTGCACTCGTCTTGTAGGATGTGCGGTTCAAGTAGTGTGCCTGCCTCGAAGGTCTGTCCATTCCAGCCGCGGAACCTCCGCCGTGCGCCGTGCTGTGGGACCGGGCCGTAGGCGGCGCCGGAGGGCGCGTCGCTCAGGCAGTGGAGTGTGACGCCTTGGCTGGCCTCCGTGCTCAGTAAGTGGAGGAACTTCATTTGGACCTTCCCCGCGCCGTACACCATCTGCGGAGGCGAGCACGCCCAGTGTGATTAGGATTAACTAGTTAGAACTTTGTAATATAAACGTTCTAAAGCGTTTTCTCCCCAAAAACGACATCTGAGATAGTACGATGCAACAGTGTCTCAGGAGGTAGAGCGGTCGTCTGGTAATTGGAAGGTTCCTGGTTCGATTCCCGCTCCTCCTGGGAAGCATGTCAAAGTGTCCTTGAGCAAGACACTTAACCCCTAATTGCTCCCGATGAGCAGGTTGGCACCTTGCATGGTCGCCTCTGCCGTCGGTGTGTGATTATGTGATTGAATGGGTGAATGTGAGGAACAAAATTGTAAAGCTTTGGATAAAAGCTCTATATAAATGCACCATTTACCATTTACGATGCTTACTGCTACTGCTGCAGAGAAGGTTTAGCTCACTGGAGAATATTAAGTTTTTAGCAATCTTTGTGAACGGAACAGCGATCTTTTGAAAGTTGGAATAATAATAATAAATGTATGAAGTAGCAATAAAGGCCTTGCATGGAATGGTTTTGTAGTTGTCGATCTTTCAACTGGCTTCCTGGAAGCACTGGTAACCACTTTTGAAAGAAAATGCCAAATTTCTATGCAGCGTTAGAGTAAATAAAACACTGGAAAAACACGATATTACTGTTCCATTGTGACCCGTTTCCAAGATTCAATAATATGAAGATTGTTGTTGCTGTCCAAACATTCTGTACAAGGTCTCTATTGCTGAAATTATTTCTTTCCAACATCTTTGTGAGATTTAGGACTGTGTTTTACAGTTGTATTCTATAGCACGTTACCTTATTCGATGCTAGTGGATGTAAACAGGTTTGCCCTCCTGCGGTGAAGTTACAGAAGACCTCCATGGCATCTGACATACAGCCCAGGTTTGGGTCAATCCAGAACAGACCTAAGAAGAGAGAGGAAAGGGTGTGCGTGTGGTGGAGGTGGAGGTGGAGGAGGTGGTGGTGGAGGTGGTGGTGGTGGAGGTGGAGGTGGAGGAGGTGGTGGTGGTGGTGGAGGTGGAGGAGGTGGTGGTGGTGGAGGTGGAGGTAGGGGGGTAGAACACAATACAAATTTGTGACACCTATCATTAAGTATGAAGTTGAATAATTACACTTATTACATGAGGAAAAAACAGGGCGATTACCAGGAAAACACACACTCACAAAATAAGGAAATTACCATTTCAATTTATACCTACCTACTGCTTACCCTGTAATCATAATAATCATCAAACTACCTACATCATACTACATAGTCTACCCATATACAGTATATATGTATGATAGCATGTACAATAGTGCTGTATATACTGTATATACATTTATAAATGCATATTTGCAGCATATATATATATATCTAGTATATATAGTATATATATATCTGTCTGAATATATCTGGATATAATCCTTATATATACCTACGTATACACCTGCATAAAACCCATACATGTCTGTACCTGGATATAATCCTTTTTACATATCTGTAGATACTATATCTTTGCATACATCTGATTAGCACTATTACTCTATTATATATCTTATAACCAGTTTAATCACCTGTACATTGTATATTACTATTATATTGCACTTTACTGTTACATTTGCACTCTGGTTGGATGCCAAACCTCTTTTTGTTGTACTGTACTTGTGTATAATGACAATAATGACAATACATTTAAATTAGGGATGTCCGATATTATCGGCCGATATTGGCATTCAAATGTAATATCGGAAAATATCGGTATCGGTTTAAAGAAATATATTTTCTATTTTTAAAAAAATATATATTTTTACATTTATTTAACCTTTATTTACCCAGGCAAGCAAGTAAGAACAAATTATTATTTTATTTATTGTCAAAAGTATGCATAATGTTGTGTTAATTCCACAACAAGAGATATGTAATGTTAATTACCTGAAATTATTCCGTTTTTTGGGGGGGAAACCCCGCATATATCGGTATCGGTTGATATTGGTATCGGAAATTAAGAGTTGGACAATATCGGTATAACGGTTATCGGTAAAAAAGCCAATATCGAACATCCCTAGTTTAAATGTAATGGAATCTAATCTAAAAACAACAAAGTTCTGTATACTCTCCCTTCAAAATGAATGGGGTTTGTTCATTCATAAAAGCCTGATGCTGACAAAAGCCATTAGACTGTGAATGATCTGGTGAAGAAGGTTGTTTCTTACCATCAGTGAGCTTGTCGTGACAGTCTAGCAAGTCCTTACAGATGCGAGCTGGATTCTCCTTGGTGCCTAGAGGTTTCTTTATGCTTTCGATGACACTGCTAAGGTAGCGTAGGGTCTTCAGAATCTCAGAGCTCGGGTCCGGTAGAGACACCTCTGTATTCTGGAAGCTCTGAGTCAGAACGGGTCAGCAAAATATAATATGTCAGAATTCTGTGCCAGTAAATTTGGTGAAAAACAGAATTGGTCAAAGACACCTTTCTTTGAATGTGCTTTACCTCTGTCCCCAGGGCTGAGTGTGGTGTACAGTGTTAAGTACTTTACATCTGTCCACAGGGCAGAGTGTGGTGTACAGTGTTAAGTACTTTACCTCTGTCCTCAGGGCTGAGTGTGGTGTACAGTGTTAAGTGTTTTACCTCTGTCCTCAGGGCAGAGTGTGGTGTACAGTGTTAAGTGTTTTACCTCTGTCCTCAGGGCAGAGTGTGGTGTACAGTGTTAAGTGTTTTACCTCTGTCCTCAGGGCTGAGTGTGGTGTACAGTGTTAAGTGTTTTACCTCTGTCCTCAGGGCTGAGTGTGGTGTACAGTGTTAAGTACTTTACATCTGTCCACAGGGCAGAGTGTGGTGTACAGTGTTAAGTGTTTTACCTCTGTCCTCAGGGCAGAGTGTGGTGTACAGTGTTAAGTGTTTTACCTCTGTCCTCAGGGCTGAGTGTGGTGTACAGTGTTAAGTGCTTTACCTCTGTCCTCAGGGCTGAGTGTGGTGTACAGTGTTAAGTGTTTTACATCTGTCCTCAGGGCAGAGTGTGGTGTACAGTGTTAAGTGTTTTACCTCTGTCCTCAGGGCTGAGTGTGGTGTACAGTGTTAAGTACTTTACATCTGTCCACAGGGCAGAGTGTGGTGTACAGTGTTAAGTGTTTTACCTCTGTCCTCAGGGCAGAGTGTGGTGTACAGTGTTAAGTGTTTTACATCTGTCCCCAGGGCAGAGTGTGGTGTACAGTGTTAAGTGTTTTACCTCTGTCCTCAGGGCAGAGTGTGGTGTACAGTGTTAAGTACTTTACATCTGTCCTCAGGGCAGAGTGTGGTGTACAGTGTTGAGTACTTTACATCTGTCCTCAGGGCAGACTGTGGTGTACAGTGTTAAGTGTTTTACCTCTGTCCTCAGGGCAGAGTGTGGTGTACAGTGTTAAGTGTTTTACATCTGTCCCCAGGGCAGAGTGTGGTGTACAGTGTTAAGTGTTTTACCTCTGTCCTCAGGGCAGAGTGTGGTGTACAGTGTTAAGTGTTTTACATCTGTCCCCAGGGCAGAGTGTGGTGTACAGTGTTGAGTACTTTACATCTGTCCTCAGGGCAGACTGTGGTGTACAGTGTTAAGTGTTTTACATCTGTCCTCAGGGCAGAGTGTGGTGTACAGTGTTAAGTGTTTTACCTCTGTCCTCAGGGCAGAGTGTGGTGTACAGTGTTAAGTACTTTACATCTGTCCTCAGGGCAGAGTGTGGTGTACAGTGTTAAGTGTTTTACATCTGTCCTCAGGGCAGAGTGTGGTGTACAGTGTTAAGTGTTTTACATCTGTCCTCAGGGCAGAGTGTGGTGTACAGTGTTAAGTGTTTTACCTCTGTCCCCAGGGCAGAGTGTGGTGTACAGTGTTGAGTGCTTTACCTCTGTCCTCAGGGCTGAGTGTGGTGTACAGTGTTAAGTGTTTTACATCTGTCCTCAGGGCAGAGTGTGGTGTACAGTGTTAAGTACTTTACCTCTGTCCTCAGGGCAGAGTGTGGTGTACAGTGTTAAGTGTTTTACATCTGTCCTCAGGGCAGAGTGTGGTGTACAGTGTTAAGTGTTTTACATCTGTCCTCAGGGCAGAGTGTGGTGTAAAGTGTTAAGTACTTTACCTCTGTCCCCAGGGCAGAGTGTGGTGTACAGTGTTAAGTGTTTTACCTCTGTCCTCAGGGCAGAGTGTGGTGTACAGTGTTAAGTGTTTTACATCTGTCCCCAGGGCAGAGTGTGGTGTACAGTGTTAAGTGTTTTACCTCTGTCCTCAGGGCAGAGTATGGTGTACAGTGTTAAGTGTTTTACCTCTGTCCTCAGGGCAGAATTGGAGTCGGCATAAATATGTCTCTGTGGGTTCAACCAAAAAATAAACAAAGTTAGAAAAGACACACTTGCATTCTCCATTAATCATGTTAAAGGCACAATCAACTCGGTTGCCCCACCTACTGAACGGCATTGTTTACATGCTAACTTATTGGGCTGAAGATTCTTTTTAAATTTTCAGGGCTTTTGAAACAAGGACTGACGGTGTGCGACAGCTAACCATGAGTTTTACATAACCATTGAGACTGTCATATTTTGAGTCAGGATGGGCCATAGATACCTCTCAGGGGTGTATCTACAGATCAAATTCATATGTGAATATACCAGAAGTTTGGATGGTCAAATTAATTCTGGATTGTAGCTTTAAAAGGGTTATGAAATATCCCTACAGTCTAGGGACAGTGCATTCAAACAACTCCCTTTTCAAAGTCAGAAACCAAACAACATCAGAGACTCAACCCCCTGATGTCAGTAAGATAATAATCTGGAGCTCCTCAGATAAGGAACGGGAGACAGATTTAGCAGAAACACAAAACCTTTGCATTTTTATAATCAAATGAGCTTTATTATGGATAAGTTATCAATCTTTCCAAATATTGCTGCTCCAAATTCTACATCTTGAGTTTGTCTTAGTTCTATCGTTTTGGGCTGGTGTCAGAAGTTTGTTCACTGAAGAGGCTAAAAAGTTTTAAAGGTTTATACATGTCCGGTCTCATGCGGCCTTTTGCACAAGCCAAACTCTCATACGGTCCAAATACAGCCAGAGAGAAGCCGTGAGCTAAGCGCTGTATCAATAAACTAGGACATTCCTGACATCAGCGGGGGGGCATACTAACACATTCCAAATGAGCACAAACACCTCTGGGATTATCACACATTCTGCATAAACAGAAATGCTATTTGATATAGTAGCAGGGGCCCAGCGCTGCAAGTACCAGGGCTCAGGATAAAACAGAAATGCTATTTGATACTTAACTACCCAACCCACTATAGTCTACCCATATACTCTGTATGATAGCATGTACAACTACTAGGGCGACGACCGAGCATAGAACTGGAGCGGACAGACTGGACAACGTATACCATGACCATGACCAGTATGTATAGGAACACTGTGACCCCACCATCCACCACCAATGCAAATCAATGGTAATTGACAATGGTTGATACGGTATGTAATACATCAGACCCGGTCACACCTACTGATGGTGGAAAACATTGACGATACTCCCGCAGATCGCTATTGTATTTGGCCCATATGAAAATCAGCAGAACGCTTACATCACAGCTTTGCTAAGCTCCACGCATCATGGACAACAACTCCTACCCACTATACACGGACTTGGCCCATAGAAGGAGCACGTTCAATGTTAGACTAAGACTCCCAAGATGCAACACTGAACGTCACAGGAAGTCCTTCATTTCAACAGCCATCAGACTGTATAACGCATCATTCTGCCTCACTGCCTCACTGAGCACAGAGTAACAGTACAAACTCTTGCATATCTTCCTGGACTTTGTACTTGTTACATCTACATTTAAAGATGTTTACTGTACATTTTACTGTATATTACTGTATATTTTAGAATGTATATAGATATTTTAGAATGTATATCCTTGACTGTATTTGTATTCTTATTTGTGATTTTTGACTACTACCTAAATGTTTATTGTGAGCGATCTGTAGTGCTGAATTTCCCTCGGGATTAATAAAGTAGGCCTACTTCTAATCTATTCTATTCTATTCCATTCTATCACTTGAGACGTTCGTTTCGTTAGTGCATCAAGTCCACGTCAAGCGGTTGATATCCCGACACCGGCCCGATCGCGCTGTTTAGAAAAGTTACATTCGACCTGTCTTTGAGGATGCCTCTTCAGTCTCACCCTGTGATATTTATTATTTACCAATTCAGTGGCAGGAGATTCTCCCCGTTTCCCTCCCTGGACGCTCAATGGTATGTCCTAACGTCATAGATTGCGGTCTGACGGATACTATATTGTGCACAGTCGCACACGGCCCCTACTCAATATTCATTCTATAGTACTCAAATTAACTATTACCTCAGTATATCAAATCAATGTATAAACGATGACTTACCGTAGGACCGGGAGCACCAGGAGAACCCTGAGAAGAGAGAAACACACACACACACACACACACACACACACACACACACACACACACACACACACACACACACACACAGCATGAGGGATACCGTGAGAGGTGCTCTCTTTCAGTTCAGAATGGCAGTGCAGACAACCTTGAGGTACACAGAAGAACAAGTAGGAACACTTACTCTCGGCCCTGCGTTCCCCTGGTTCCCCTGAGGCCCCTAGACATGGGAGGACACGCAAACAAAGCAACGTGTTAAAACGGCGCGACAAATCATGTCGTGCGACATTCTCTCCACAGCTTTGTAACGGAGCATTGAAAGTAGCTCACTATACTAACTCTGGGGGTGAAGTTGTCCTCGAGGGCTGACTGTGGATCAGCTTTCCCCGTCACCGTTTCCATCATTTGTAGAAATTGCCAAGCTGACCCGACTTACCCCTCTGTGAGCAACGTCTTGTCTAACAGAGGTTGTCGCCCATGATTAAATAATATATATATATATATACTACGGTGTGAAAGAGGACACTTCAGTGTGTAAAACTGGGGTGGCAGAGATTTTCTAACCTTGATATTCAAACTTCAATATTCTGACAATATTTACTTTTGTCCCTTATGTACCACTGTGTCATCCATATTGATTTCATCCCATTCCTCCCCGTTCCCAGAACCGTCCCAAGCCAAAAAGGCCTCTCGCAGCCCACGCAATTTGAGCGCCGGTGCATCAACAGAACTCTAGCGCTAAGACCAGCAGCCCCCCCCCCCCCCCCCCCCCGCGCCAGCTGGTCCTTATTACGCCCCCTCCTTGGGGGGAGTGGGCTGTATGTGGTGTGTGTGTGTGTATTTATGTATCTGTCTGTATCTAGTAAGAGGAATAGTGAGAAATGAGAATCAACGGGTTTGAGTGTGTGTGTGTGTGTGTGTGTATGTTCCTCAGCGGGGGTTGCCATGGGATTTGCGCAGCCCTGAGAATCCTTCAAACGGTTTACAGCGCGGAGTCGCGGAGGAGGAAGTGTTTACACTACCCCTGAGAGACGCGCGGCGCTAACGTTATGACAAGGCATTTCCTTAATACAGTTTACATTACGGGGAGGGGAGGTACAGTAAGGCCCGGTGGATAGACTCTCCACACAACTCTCACAGGACCAGCCGTTTACTGTAAACAGACCCCGGTTACGCACGTCTACAGACGAGAGAGAGACGTTACGCCAAGTCCTCCACATCAGCAAGAACCGTAGCGTTGCTTTGAGCCGGTGCCGTGTGTGTGCGGGGGGGGGGCGCTCGCGGTGTCAGGCGGCGCTCGCGGTGTCAGGAGGCGGGGCGCTTGCGGTGTCGGGAGGCGCTCGTGGTGTCAGGAGGCGCTCGTGGTGTCAGGAGGCGCTCGTGGTGTCAGGAGGCGCTCGTGGTGTCAGGAGGAGCTTGTGGTGTCAGGAGGCGCTTGTGGTGTCGGGAGGTGCTCGTGGTGTCAGGAGGCGCTTGCGGTGTCGGGATGCGCTCGTGGTGTCAGGAGGCGCTCGTGGTGTCAGGAGGCGCTCGTGGTGTCAGGAGGCGCTCGTGGTGTCAGGAGGAGCTTGTGGTGTCAGGAGGCGCTTGTGGTGTCAGGAGGCGGGGCGCTCGTGGTGTCAGGAGGCGGGGCGCTTGCGGTGTCGGGAGGCGCTCGTGGTGTCAGGAGGCGCTCGTGGTGTCAGGAGGCGCTCGTGGTGTCAGGAGGCGCTCGTGGTGTCAGGAGGAGCTTGTGGTGTCAGGAGGCGCTTGTGGTGTCAGGAGGCGGGGCGCTCGTGGTGTCAGGAGGCGGGGCGCTTGCGGTGTCGGGAGGCGCTCGTGGTGTCAGGAGGCGCTCGTGGTGTCAGGAGGCGCTCGTGGTGTCAGGAGGCGCTCGTGGTGTCAGGAGGAGCTCATGGTGTCAGGAGGAGCTTGTGGTGTCGGGAGGCGCTCATGGTGTCAGGAGGCGCTCGTGGTGTCAGGAGGCGCTCGTGGTGTCAGGAGGAGCTCATGGTGTCAGGAGGAGCTCGTGGTGTCAGGAGGCGCTCGTGGTGTCAGGAGGAGCTCATGGTGTCAGGAGGAGCTCATGGTGTCAGGAGGCGCTCGTGGTGTCAGGAGGAGCTCATGGTGTCAGGAGGAGCTCGTGGTGTCAGGGGGCGCTCGTGGTGTCAGGAGGCGCTCATGGTGTCAGGAGGAGCTCGTGGTGTCAGGAGGAGCTTGTGGTGTCAGGGGGCGCTCGTGGTGTCAGGAGGCGCTTGTGGTGTCAGGAGGAGCTTGTGGTGTCAGGGGGCGCTCGTGGTGTCAGGAGGCGCTCACGGTGTCAGGAGGCAGGGGCGTTCACGGTGTCAGGAGGCGCTCGTGGTGTCAGGAGGCGGGGCGTTCACGGTGTCAGGGGGCGCTCGTGGTGTCAGGAGGCGGGGGCGTTCGCGGTGTCAGGGGGGCGCTCGTGGTGTCAGGAGGCGGGGCGTTCACGGTGTCAGGGGGCGCTCGTGGTGTCAGGAGTTTAGGAAGTCTGACACCGGGGGGAAGACCAGTGTGTTCATGTAACGACGGGAGAGACTGCGTCGGCTTGTTGGGGGAGAAAAAAAAGGAATTCAAACTATGATTGGGAATCTCACCATTTCACCGCTGCTGCCCGTCGGGCCCCTGGGTCCCTGTGGAGGAGAAGGAGAAGAAGAAGAAGAAGAAGAAGAAGAAGAAGAAGAAGAAGAAGAAGAAGAAGAAGAAGAAGAAGAAGAAGAAGAAGAAGAAGAAGAAGAAGAAGAAGAAGAAGAAGAAGAAGAAGAAGAAGAAGAAGAAGAAGAAGAAGAAGAAGAAAAGATTTCAACCTGAGTACCCCACTTTTTTTTTTGCCTCACATCCAATGTTTTAAGTATTTATAACTAGCATGTAACAGAATCATAGGTAACCAGACGGCCTGGTCGGGTCTGGAAGCGTCTCTGCCTGCTGTTCCCAGCGCTCTGAGGGAATCTCACTCCTGCTCAGCCCAGTTTCTCACCACAATAATGTAAATTTTTCCCCCTTTTAGAATTGATTTACTCTTACATGCTTCCCGAGCATGCAGGATATAACTCAATTATTTATTTAGCAAAGAGAAATACTGGCTTTGTTATGTTTCAGTTCCAAGGGCCTGTGTGACTGATTCACGCACACCGATACCCATGCACCAGATTCCAATTCCAAATCCATGATCTGTTTGAAAAGTCAACCTACAAATTTGGGAAGTGAGACCCCAGGAGACTAAGGTGGAATAAATATAATTACGGGAATAGTGATTTTGGCTTGAATAAAAAGACTGACACCGTCAATGACCCGGAGTGATGAGAAAAAGGCTTTCTTTTCCAACGTCATCTTTGACAAAAAGATCTGTTGATCTATGCAGTGGCCTGGTTGTGGCAACACACAAACACACACACACACATGCGGACATTCACACACTCTCTCTCTCTTTCTCTTTCTCACTCTCTTCCTCTCTCTTACACACACAGAAACCTACAGGTTTTCCTATTGGGCCGATGGTTCCCTCAGGCCCTACAGGTCCGGAGAAACCCTGCAACAGATGGAGAAGGAAGATAAACACAAAGCTGAAGGCAGCATCACATCTAGTGCACTTCTCTCCCCTCCTAAACCACAGCTAGCATTGTCCGGAACATTAGAAAGAAAAAGAATGAACTTGTGTTTGTAAGATTATTCCCATGTGTCAGTGATATACAGCAGTGATTCTCAAAGTGGAGTCCTCAAGTGCGTTCCAGGGGGTCCCCAGTGAGAGAATGTATGAGAATGAGAATGTTTTCTCCTCTAGTATGGAATTCTGGGTGAAATCATATGTAACAACAAATATCCTCACAGATGGGGGTCCCTGGGACAAGATCTTATAAAATAAGGGGTCCTTGACCAATTATGAATCAATCTGTGGGTCCTTGACATGAAAAGGTTTGAGAACTACAGTATGCCCAGAGAAAGCAAAGGGGGTACATTGCATGCCTACAGTGTGTGACCCCTTGACCCCTATGAGTGTGTTTGAGATTTGTATTATGTATCTATTATTTTGTTTTACTTTTGGTGCTCGACTCCCAGCACTGCAAATAAAGACAGCACAGTGACCCGCAAATTATCTCTCTCTCTCTATTGGTTGCCATCACCGGCTACCATTTTGTTATTGAAAACCAAACGCTTGCCAGAAGCGAGGCGGACCGGCCAATAGAAGTAGAACACGAGGACGAGTCAGTGTCGCCATGAAACCATTCCAAAAGGGCCTTTATCGCCGGGAGACCAATCACATCGTGAGAAGCGTCTCTTATCCTCTTAAGCTGCAACGTCCCTCATATGGGACGTTTTTCGGATGTTTTGCAACCGGCACTTTGGCGACCCCTAGTGGCTCGAGTGTGCATATTTTGTAATACAATATATATATATCGAATTGAAGGCTTATTTGTTGCCTGTTGATAGTGACAAAATCCGACAAAATCCGTTCAGCGGTTCTCGAGTTACATGCCGGTATTTGAGGCTTGTGCAAAGTACATGGTATTGCGCAAAATACCACTCCCGACTCAGGCTGCAGTAGTTCCATCAATCTAGATCCGATCTCGAAAATGATTGTGAATCGTTGTAGCCAATGAGTGTGGCTTTCCAATGATACCCCACATGGGGATCTAAATAAAAAAACAAAAACACGAAAGAACACGAAAACAGGAAGAGCAAAACAGCCGAATGAATTGAAGTCTATGAGAAAACTGAGTTTTTCTTTGTACACAGTTTACCAAAATCACTCCTAATCACTCATTTCTGAATGGATCCTTATGAAATTTGGATATGTACTACATAAGGCTTCGGGGCTATGGCTCTGTATGGATTTGTAAGCCATACCCCCTTCTGGGGAAATACTACCGCTGGACTACTAACTACTACAGAAAAACTTGAGTAACAAGTATTTTTACAACTCAAGTTCACTATTACGTTAGCACTAAAAGTGAGTTTTTTTCTGGAATCAGAAACTTCAGAATGTCATCTTTCAAAAGAGACCAGGCTCATGCATGTGCTATAAGTATAAAGTATGTTGTTTTGGTTTGCAAAAAAGGTATGCAGTCCTCAAGTTCAAGTTCAAAAATTGCCACTTTTCTGCCCGCTTGTGCTCGACTTCTTCCGTGTCATGTTATTACTCTACACTGGCCACACTGTAAATGGCCACGATGTGATCTGTAGTCATAGGGTGTCCCCACTGCGCAAGGGCGTAGGTCTGGTTGCAACATGGGAGGGGGGGGGCACTTTAAGTGGGGGGTCTGGGGGTCCTCCCGCAAGACATTTTGAGCATCAAACACTTATAGTTTCCTGCATTCTGGTGTACTTTCAGGCATTCTGTATTGCTGTCAAAGAGTTATTTCTCCTGTATTGTTTCTGCACATTCAAAACATATCACCCGTGTTTTGGGTTGTTTTTTTCAGAATCATGTACAACCAATCTTGAAATCTTGAAAATCACAAGAAATCAGGGGGGAGAATGTACCTCTTCTCAATATTGAGGGTGACATACAACCCCCACCTAAATCTACACCACATACTATCATATTCATAGACAATAAGACCCTCTGGGCCCTCGTCAGATTTGTGTGATCAAACCGAAAGCCGGGGTTTGTTACTTACCAGAGAACCCATTGGGCCTTTAGGACCCAGCACACCCTTCAAGCCCAAATCGCCATCCGGTCCCTGAAGCCAAAACAGAAGATGTCTGGTCAGATAAAGACATGTAATTTGACTGGGATACTAATATTATAGGATTAGGACAGATGGGTCTGGTTGGATCCTGGTATTAAGGTAAAGTATATCTCATCTTCTCTCCTCTCGTTGCATTATATCACATCTTATCATCTCATATCCTTAGCTCTTATTTCATCTAATTTCCGCCTATCCTGTCTCAACCTATCGCATCTCACCTTCTCTCCTTTCACTTCACCTCTCCTCTAATCTAACGTCATCCTCCCTCTCCTTCTCTTGAAGTTATCTCCTCTCCTCTCCTCTCCTCTCCTCTCCTCTCCTCTCCTCTCCTCTCCTCTCCTCTCCTCTCCTCTCCTCCTCCATCTCATCTCCCCTCAGACTGTGCAGTGAATGTGCTTGGTATAGTAAAACCTCTCACCTTTGGTCCTGGGAACCCCTGGAAGCCGATCATTCCCAGGTCTCCAGGCGCCCCCTGCAGAAAAGATGGCGACATGACAAAAACACATTAGATCAAATGACATGTCAGGTTAACCCTTTAACTACCACACTAGAAAGGGTTAACCCTGGGCGGTCAGGTGGCGTAACGGAGATTGCGTTCGTCACCAAACCCCGGAGCGGCTAGATTCGCCTGTTCGAATCCAGCTCACAGCTCCGGGATTGTCACCAGCTTGGCTGGCCGTTCACACTAATACAATTGGCAGTATTAGAGGGTGGGAGAAGCTGGCGGGGTGGGTCCGGGTCGTTGTAAACAGCGACTCCTACAGTTCGGTCGGGGCGCCTGCTAAGCGCGGATAGGACTTGAGTGGGATAGTGTGATCCTTCCACACGCTACGCCCTCTCAATGAGAATCCGCGCTGCCAGGTGAAAAGAAGCGGTTGATTGGCTGGACGTGTGTCGGAGGAAGCACGTGATAGCCTCCACTCTCCCAGACCGACTGTGGGGGGTAAGTGCGCAGCGACCAGGAAGGGGATTGGGAATTGGCATAACGACTAACATTGGGATGGGAGAAAATCGGAGGAAAATGGAGGGGGAAAAAGATCCAAAAAAAAAATTAACCCTTTCACTACCACACTACAGAAGGTTAACCCATTCACTACCACACTACAGAAGGTTAACCTTTCACTACCACAATACAGGGGGTTAACCCTTTCACTACCACACTACATGAGGTTAACCATTTCACTACCACACTGCAAAAGGTTAACCCTTTCACTACCACACTACAGAAGGTTAACACTTTCACTACAACACTACAGACGGTTAACCGTTTGTAGTGTGGTAGTGAAAGGTTACCTAAAAGCGTAGGCCGACACGTCAGACCCAGGAGAACGCCCCGCACAAGATACGTGTCTTGGCCATTTTACAGATGATAAACCAAATGTAGGTACTGTATGCACTCTATAATCACAGCACTGGGTTTGTGAGAGTGTGTGTGAGAGAGAGAGAGAGAGAGAGAGAGAGAGAGAGAGAGAGAGAGAGAGAGAGAGAGACGGAGAGAGAAAGAGAGAGAGGATTATTATGAAAGCATTTAACCTATTTCTGTGTTCCATCGTTTCTTCCCTACACTCTCCTGTATTTCCCTCTCCACCTCAAAGGAACCCACAGAGACAGAGAGACACATGGACGTATGCACACCACACACACACACACACACACACACACACACACACACACACACACACACACACACACACACACACACACACACACACACACACACACACACACACACACACACAGGTAGGGTGTCTGAGCCCTCTCTCTGGGTCTGGCTGATGTCTGTCGTCCAGGGTGCCCGCCCCCTCCATGTTTGCACAGCCAATCATCCACATCCTCCCGCCAAGCTCTGCTTTCTGGCCCCGCGGCTTTGGCTGAGAAACGCCATTCCCTCAAAAGAGTAAAGGGATCCGACCCAAGGGCCGTAAAGCCAAGTGTCTTTCAATGAAAGTGCACGGGAGGGGACGGGGGGAGAAACAGAGAGAGAGAGAGAGAGAGAGAGAGAGCGAGCGAAAGAGAGAGAGAGATAGAGAAAGATAGAGAGAGAGAAATATGGAGAGAGAGAGTGATGGAGAGAGATGGAGAGAGATAAAGATAGAGAGAGATGGAGAGCGAGAGAAAGATGGAGAGAGAGCGAGATGGAGAGATAGAGAGAGAGAAAGATGGAAAGAGAGAGAAAGATGGAAAGAGAGAGCGAGAGAAATATGGAGATAGATGGAGAGAGAGATGGAGAGAGAGAGAGAGATGGAGAGAGAGAGCGAGAGGGGGGGGGGGTGTGGGTGGATGTCCTCTCAGAGTTATGTAAGTAAAGCGGAGCAGGTCCCTGTAGTGAGGTGGATGTTACATAATCCAGCCTCGGCAGGTCGGAATGTTTCCATCCCCCCATCCCGTCTCACCCACATCATTTATAACCGGGCTAAGGGTGGGAAGGTGTCGGGAGACACACATATCTGTTCACCCCCACCGCAACTTGGCCGTGTACCTAGAGCCTACCGCGGGTTCTATTTAGAGACGGGTATTAAAGAATGCATATAATACGCTTATTCCCTTCCCCCATCTGGCACACGAAGAGAAAGAAACAACAAACGGCTATCATCGGCAGACAAGAGCAACGCGGTGCCGGGTCCACACCGTTTCCAACAGTGAAACAGGAGACGCGCTAACATAAAGGGCATGGGTTTGAGTTTAACACTTCAAAGGGGGAAAATCCAGTCTGTGGTACAATAGAGGCCTTGCACGGAAGGTGTGTGTAGTTCTCCTTCTTGCGGTGTGGCTGCTTGTAACCACTGGAAACCAATTTCAAAGGGAAATACCAAGGGCGGGATCCACAAAGAATGGATTGCACAATGCTAATTGCACCCTTACTTACAATTCATTATCCATTGAAAATGGGGGACCCTGATGTAAGAGAATGTTGTTGTTAAGGGCATGCAGACCAGAGAAAGATTTTCGTCTTGTTTACATCAGAGTCCCCCATTTTCAATTCATAATGTTGTATTGTAAGTAAGGGTGCAATTAGCACCGTGCAATCCATTCTTTGTGGATCCCGCCCCACGTTTTTGTGCAGTGGTAGAGTAGGTAAAACACCAGAAAAGCATGGTGTTATATATTATTTAGTTATATATTTCTCATTATATCAAAACATAGCAACCGTTGTTTTGCACATAGCAACCGTTGTCTCTTCCATTGCCAGGTACAAAGCAATGGTCACTATGTTACAGGCAGCCATGTTGGAAGAACTAAACAAACATTCTGTTCCTCTATTCATATATACCACGGTCTAGGCAGTCCGTCAAATATTTGTGATTTTTTCCCCTCAAAACTAAAACCCAAAGAACCAAGGTTCTAATATGTGACGTCAGAAGACACTTTTTGTACACTTTTTTTTTTACCTTTAACCTTAATCGATTTGTCCTCTGTTTAGTGCCGACCATTCCTTGGTAAACCATGGCCACATATTACAGTGTCCACAAGGTTTATCCCAGATTCACTTTTAACGGAGCGTCTCCATTAAAAGAGATTGGTCACTTACATCACTAATTAGAGTCTAGGCTCTCATATTCACCGCGTTTCCCAGGGTAGATGTGCTGATCTGTGACTAAAGTCTTCATGACCTTTTTCATACTAACAGACTGACTCTAGATCAGTATCCCAGTGAAAGAGGCTTTGTGAATATGGACCTTGTTCACGTTCATACATTTCTTAAAAACACTTAGTGGTCAGACATTCCTAATCTACTGTTCAAAGAACAATTCCAACAGATACAATGAAGACCACACCAGTGGTACAGCAGATACAGGGAAGACCACACCAGTGGTACAACAGATACAATGAAGACCACACCAGTGGTACAACATATACAGGGAAGACCACACCAGTGGTACAACATATACAGGGAAGACCACACCAGTGGTACAACAGATACAGTGAAGACCACACCAGTGGTACAACATATACAGGGAAGACCACACCAGTGGTACAACATATACAGGGAAGACCACACCAGTGGTACAATATATACAGGGAAGACCACACCAGTGGTACAACAGATACAATGAAGACCACACCAGTGGTACAACATATACAGGGAAGACCACACCAGTGGTACAACATATACAGGGAAGACCACACCAGTGGTACAACATATACAGTGAAGACCACACCAGTGGTACAACAGATACAATGAAGACCACACCAGTGGTACAATATATACAGGGAAGACCACACTAGTGGTACAACATATACAGGGAAGACCACACCAGTGGTACAACATATACAATGAAGACCACACCAGTGGTACAATATATACAGGGAAGACCACACCAGTGGCACAACAGATACAGTGAAGACCACACCAGTGGTACAACATATACAGGGAAGACCACACCAGTGATACAACAGATACAGTGAAGACCACACCAGTGGTACAACATATACAGGGAAGACCACACCAGTGGTACAACATATACAGGGAAGACCACACCAGTGGTACAACATATACAGGGAAGACCACACCAGTGGTACAACAGATACAATGAAGACCACACCAGTGATACAACAGATACAATGAAGACCACACCAGTGGTACAACAGATACAGTGAAGACCACACCAGTGGTACAACATATACAGGGAAGACCACACCAGTGGTACAACAGATACAATGAAGACCACACCAGTGGTACAACATATACAGGGAAGACCACACCAGTGGTACAACAGATACAATGAAGACCACACCAGTGGCACAACAGATATATTGAAAACCACACCAGTGGTACAACAGATACAGTGAAGACCACACCAGTGGTACAACAGATACTCACCGGCTGTCCTTTGAGCCCTGGGTCTCCTTTCCCACCCTGATCACCGGTTGACCCCTCAATGCCCTTGATTCCTGGGGGTCCCTTCTCCCCTGCCAGGCCGTGCTCTCCCTGGGTAGAGAAGAGGCATAGTTCAGGGGGTTAAATAATTTTTGGTGTGTGGGGGAGTGTTGTCTCAGTATACAGGCACGGTGGAAGGAAATGGTATAAGCAAAACTGAACTTAAATTATATTTTCTTTTTAGGATAATATTGGTGGCGGCTGGCCAGGGGTTACAGAAGCCATCTTGTTGACCGGCAGGTCAGCCGCTCCAAACAGGCGAGGGAAAAGTAGGTTGGGCGAGTGGATGAGCAACACTCTCCCCATCCCCAAACAACTACCCTGCCCTTGAGAAAGGCGTTAAAAGTCCTCGACCGTTCCACCTGAGCTGCTGAGCAGACAGCAGTATAGAAGACTGGTTATACTGAGCAGTTCCTTGGTGTGTATATATATATAATATAAGATATTCCTTTATTGATCCCCTTGGGGAAATTCAGGCATCATAGTAGCATGGGAGAGGGAAGGTACAGGTATGGGCAGGGTAATAGTAGAAAGACATAAATATAGGCAAAAACCTTTGATCTGAATATAAAAATATGAGAAAAAATAAGCAGTGTAAACAATATAATTAATTCAGATTTTTTTTTTTAATAAACATATACAGTATGTAACCAGCATGAGTGTGAGGTAGGATGTTGCAAGAAGGCCCAAGTTTCCCTTAATAAAACAGGTTACAGAGGTCTAATAAAATAAGACCACCGGCTTTCTGTTGAAATTGGAAGGAGGTCGTTACAGTGAAGGCTGTGTTGTGGGTTTACCTTAAGACCATGAGGACCTCTCTCTCCGAACGCTCCCGGCAGTCCCACCAATCCACGCAGCCCCGGACGACCAGCGACCCCCTCCTGCCCTGTGACACCCGTCTGACCCTACACACACACACACACACACACACACACACACACACACACACACACACACACACACACACACACACACACACACACACACACACACACACACACACACACACACACACACACACACACCCACACACTTAATACATTTGACCAAAAAATAGACACGGGTACGATACACATAAACAAAGTAGGAGTAAACAAAACAGCAACGTATCAATTGAAACTGATCATTCACATCTTTTTCATTAGAAACTACAATCTGGAACCATTCAGAGGGGGAAAAAACGTATTTTAAAAGTATAGTCATCCATTGTATTTGTTTTGAGTTCTTCAGACATGAAACAACTTCAGTTGACAAAACAAACCCAAAAAACGGTATTTCACTATCAAGACGTTACATTTCTACACGTGTTTTACATTCCGACGCGCCGGCACGGCTGGACTAGTAATCTGGCATACCGGGCATTTTCCCGGTGGGCCAACACACCTTGGGGCAGATATAATTTGATTACAAAAAAATAAATAAAAAGTTTGGTCAACGACCGGCCCATAAAGCAGGGGCAGCGGCCCATTTGTTAATTTTCTATACTGACACTGGGCTGGCCCAATCACATCTCTTACTAAGCCCCCACCCCAGTCAAAAAGTTTCTACTTTTTAAATGTACTTAAGTACTAAAAAGTAAAAGTTAAAACTTTTTTTCTGACTGTCTATTCTTCTGATAGCAGGTGTTTAATCAAAGATCCCCGCTTTCTAGTCTTGCACAAGGACCAATCAGCATGGGTATGGGCGGGTTCATTTTCCATTGATGGGGGTTTGATTGACTGTTTTTAAATAAAGCGCGGCAGCAGGATTCATAGAATATTAGAATATTGTATTAGAACAACAGCGTTGAGGTGGGGGCTGGGGGGGGTCTGTATTAGAATAACAGTGTTGAGGTGGGGGCTGGGGGGGGGGGGGGGCTGTATTAGAATAACAGTGTTGAGGTGGGGGCTGGGGGGGGGGTCTGTATTAGAATAACAGTGTTGAGGTGGGGGCTGGGGGAGGGGGGGGGGTCTGTATTAGAACAACAGTGTTGAGGTGGGGGCTGGGGGGGGGGGGCTGTATTAGAATAACAGTGTTGAGGTGGGGGCTGGGGGGAGGGGGGGGGGGCTGTATTAGAACAACAGTGTTGAGGTGGGGGCTGGGGGGGGTCTGTATTAGAATAACAGTGTTGAGGTGGGGGCTGGGGGGGAGGGGGGAGGGTCTGTATTAGAATAACAGTGTTGAGGTGGGGGCTGGGGGGGAGGGGGGGGGGTCTGTATTAGAATAACAGTGTTGAGGTGGGGGCTGGGGGGAGGGGGGGGGGGTCTGTATTAGAACAACAGTGTTGAGGTGGGGGCTGGGGGGGAGGGGGGGGGGTCTGTATTAGAACAACAGTGTTGAGGTGGGGGCTGGGGGGAGGGGGGGGTCTGTATTAGAATAACAGTGTTGAGGTGGGGGCTGGGGGGGAGGGGGGGGGTCTGTATTAGAATAACAGTGTTGAGGTGGGGGCTGGGGGGGGGGGTCTGTATTAGAATAACAGTGTTGAGGTGGGGGCTGGGGGGGGTCTGTATTAGAATAACAGTGTTGAGGTGGGGGCTGGGGGGGGGTCTGTATTAGAATAACAGTGTTGAGGTGGGGGCTGGGGGGGAGGGGGGGGTCTGTATTAGAATAACAGTGTTGAGGTGGGGGCTGGGGGGGGAGGGGGGGGGGGTCTGTATTAGAACAACAGTGTTGAGGTGGGGGCTGGGGGGGAGGGGGGGGGTCTGTATTAGAATAACAGATCGAGTTGCAGCAGTTTTATACAGCTCCTGTTCCTGGATAACTCATGAAATAATAATCCCCAGGAAGCGGTTTGGAATTACACTGCTTTAGATTTGTTGGTTGAAGCGCCCGCTCCCCCCCCCACCCCCAGGCCCCCTGGGGAGGTCTTGCATCAGGAAAAACCCACTGTGTCTGTCAGGAATAAGATCACTGAGAGATTTAATTAAGTCTGACCTGGTGTCTTGGCCCAAACACACTCACACTCATGCAGGTACTCATGCACACGCACACACGCACGCACGCACACACGCACGCTCGCGCACGCACACACACACACATCTGTACATCTGTTTTTTGAATCGCTCTAGCCATCTACCCCACCTAGCATCCATGGTTTGGTATTGCACATTGACTTGCAGGTGTCCGCTAGTGGCCAGGTAGAGGAGGCCTAGAGCATGGTCACATGTGTGGTGAAGGTGCCGGGTCGTTACATGTTTCTTTAAACCACATCAGTGTGCAAATCCTGTTCTAGTCTTTCAGTATTGGAATCTTTATTTTGATGTTTTTTGCCCAGTTCATTAAATTATGTTTTAGATTCTTCCAATAAACCTATTCTTTCATTCATTATATCCTGGATCTCATTTTGGATTTGTTGGGGCCACATTGGATGTTGGAGATACATTGGATGTTGGAGATACATTGGATGTTGGAGCCACATTGGATGTTGGAGACACATTGGATGTTGGACACCTTGGACGTTGTAGACACATTAAACATGCGTGTTGAAGATACTACCTGGTTTGCTAACACTGACACTAACACACACACACACACACACACACACACACACACACACACACACACACACACACACACACACACACACACACACACACACACACACACACACACACACACACACACACACACACACACACACACACACACACACACACACACACACACACACACACACACAGATACACGATAGGGGTTCACACTGATAGGGATCAGGTTCATTGCTCTGACCACTAGAGAGAAGCCACAGTGATCAACCATCAAGCGGTACAGGGAATCTTTTGTCCCCTCAGCCATCAGTTTAACACCTCAGACGAGGCTCCCCCGCTCCCCACAATGTGCAATAGCAAATGTGCAATTTTTAACACTGTGCAATAGTGCTCATTTACCTTAATCTGTTGATCTATTTGACTGCTTCTACATTTTTTTTACTTTTCAAATCTTCTTAAAGGGGAACTCCAACATTTTGGGAAATTAGCTTATTTAACATCTTCCCTGGAGTTAGACAAGACGATACATACCTTTTTTGTCTCTGTGCGTGCATTTTAGCTTTGGGAATAGACGCTCCGTTAGCATAGCTTAGCTTCATCACTGGAAGTGGGGGAGGGTTAGAGCCTTACAGTGCCTTACAGTGTATTGCAAGGTCTGACATTGACCAAACTTGATATGCATGAAAAGGGGGTCAATGTCAGACCTTGCAATCAAAAGTTAGGGGGCGCACTGAAATTACTGTTATTAGCCCCCTAACTTTTGATTGCAAAGTCTGACATTGACCCCCTTTTCAGGAGTTGACCTAGAGCCCACCAAGGTCATGCATATCAAGTTTGGTCAATGTCAGACCTTGCAATACACTGTAAGGCACTGTAAGGCTCTAACCCTCCCCCACTTCCAGTGATGAAGCTAAGCTATGCTAACGGAGCGTCTATTCCCAAAGCTAAAATGCACGCACAGAGACAAAAAAGGTATGTATCTTCTTGTCTAACTCCAGGGAAGATGTTAAATAAGCTAATTTCCCAACATGTTGGAGTTCCCCTTTAAGTGCAGATTTTTTTGTTTGTCTACCAGATTGTTTTACTTGTTTGATCTATCTCAGTGTCCTCTTCAAGACAGAGGGTAGAGACTGAAATATGTGGTGCATGGGGAAAGCCAGCAAGACACAACGAGGTCAGACAGTTACGACACAAAGATGTATCTAGGTTAAGAGGGTTTCATAATCTGGGTACAACAGAGCCCCAGAAGGTTGGCTGAGGGAGGAGCGTAATGGGTCACCACCATGTTACTCTGAGAAAGTACATGTCCCTGCAGCCAAGGCTGGCCAAGAAAAACAACTTGAGAAGTAACAGTCCTGAGACAGGGGGCCGTTGGGTTAGATTAACCTTGTCTCCCTGTCACACGTCAAAGGATACCAGACTCCAGGTGAAACCTACTTTCTCATTTGCTTCGCGATAATTCATATGGGTTTCTGGTCAGGGCAGGTGAATAAAGAAGTGTAGCATTCACTGTATAATTGTACATGTCAAATGTATATAATATATATTTTAATCAAAAACAGAAGCTCGGTTTTGGTAGACAAATTTACCAACGAAAGAATGTACCAAAGTTTGGCCAGCAGTGGCACACTGCGGACCAACGACTTACTCACAACCTCACAGATTCGAATCCGACCCAAGACCTCGTCTGGACATGTCACATGGTCTCTTCGGCTACATTCTTAGTGCCAAGCCTTAGTGCTCAATTCTCATTTATTGCTCAGATTTGATTTATTTGTTTGGCTGTTTACATTATCTTTTAAATATGGCCAGTATCAGATTTCAGTGTGAAATCTTTCTGTTTTTTTCACCCATCCCAATTGAGTCGTTATGCCAATTCCCTTCCTGGTCGTTGCGTGCATTGCCCCACTGTCGTTCTGGGGAGGGTGTAGAACTACCACATGCCTCCTCCGATACATGTGGAGTCACCAGCCGCTTCTTTTCACCTGACAGCGAGGAGTTTCACTGGGGGAACGTAACGCGCACGGAGGTTCACGCTATTTCCCCCAGATCCCCTCCCTGCTGAACAGGTGCCGACCGACCAGTAGGAGTCGCAGTTTACAATGACCAGGACACATACCCCACCGGCTTCCCACTCGCTAACACTGCCAATTGTGTTAGTAGGGACAACTGACCAAGCCGGAGGTACCGCTGACAGCTGGATTCGATCCCAGAGTCTCTGCAGTGGTAGGCGAGCGCTTAGTCCGCTGCGCTACCCTGCCGTGCCAAACCTCCCCATCTCTCTTTGTTTTCCTGTCACTTGTGCTTTTGTCCAATTCATGCAAATGTATTTGTAATCTCGACGACATTGCTAAAAACCCCAATGTCCCTTTTCTTGAATAAATAAAGGTTTCAAATCAAAATTCAAATCAAATAAGTAAGAAAATGGTAGGAGAAATTGTAAGAAAATTGGAGATACAGGTTTTTTTTTGTACGACAACGGCGTTACGCAACCTGACAGGCCCAGACAGAGAGGGTCGTATGGCAGGCGGGGCCTCCCTCAGTCTCTCTGGTCCGTCTGGATGAGGGGGCAAGGATGTCCATGCATGAAACACCCGCCCCAGACTCTGGCCGCAGACTGAGTCTAACGATTCCCCCCTGAGCTAAAAACGACTGAAAGTTAATCACGTCAACGAAGGCATTTGATGACCAGCTGTTTTCAGCCTAATATCTGGGTTTTTATAAACACAGCTGGTAGGTGTCAACGGGAGAGAATAGGCCGTTTAGAAGCTGGTGGTGGAATGAGCCGCAGTGGTGGAATGAGCCGCAGTGGTGGAATGACCCGCAGTGGTGGAATGACCCGCAGTGGTGGAATGACCCGCAGTGGTGGAATGACCCGCAGTGGTGGAATGACCCGCAGTGGTGGAATAAACGAGGGAAACCACAGTTGCCTTTTGAGTTTAAATAAGAGTTTGACATTTTATCTGATGGACCTTTCAACCTGGGAACAAAATAAGAACGTGAGTCTGTGTTAGGGCCCGGCTACATCCATCCGTCTACGTCTGTAATTATTTGTCAATGAACGGCGGCTGGGTGGCGCAGCGGACTAAGCGCTTGTCACCAACGCGAGAGACACTGGTATCGAATCCGGCTGTCAGCGTTGCCTCCGGCTTGGCCGGCCGTCATACTGGCTCAATTGGCAGAGTCAGCGGGAGGGAAGCCGGTGGGTGGTAATCTTGTCGTTGTAAACAGTGACTCCTACACAGCGAGGAAGGGAGATGGTGAGGGTAGTGTGAGCCTCCCACGCGTTACGCTCCCCCAGTGAGAGTCCTCGCTGTCAGGTGAAAAGAAGTGGCTGGCTGACTCCACATGTATCGGAGGGGACATGTGATAGTATCTTTCAACCCTCCCTAGACCGACCAGTGGGGGGCACATGCAAGCAATGCCCAGGAAGGGGAGGGGGGAATTGGCATGACGACTAAATTGGGATGGGAAGAAAAACACAGAAAAACAGGAGGAGAAAAAGTGGATAAAAAAAAAAGATTTGTCAACGAGGAGTTTCCGTTTGTTGGACCGGTCCACCACCACCAGATCTGTGTCCACGTGGACGGAGAGGAGGAACTTTTGGAACTGGCGGATACGTCGCCGTCCGTGAGCAAAGCTGTTAGTTCTGTGAACGGGCGATTACTTCAGGTTCCAATTGACCAACAAACCCAACATACAGTAATCCCTTTCGTCTGTTTTCTCTCTCTGCTTTGCGATGGATCGATGTAGCCGGGGGCCCTTATGACTTTTGAGTTCTATGTGTTGAATACCTGTCGTCCTTGTTTTCCCACTAGTCCTGGAAAGCCAGGGAGTCCAGGACCACCGTCTGATCCAGGATATCCCTCCAAGCCAACTGGTCCAGGCGAACCAACGGGACCCTGGGAAATAAAATAAAAATAAAATATATACAATATACTTAATAATAACAACCGCAAGGGTCACTCTTTGCGGTAGGGTCAACTTTGATTTCAATTCCATCAATTCAGATGATAAGTAAACAATCATATTTTATTTCCTGAATTGTATTCATTTGCCGATTCACGCTCCATTACGTGTTGCCAGCTGGACAGAAGAACCCTCTCGTGACAAACCTTGTTCAATAATTCAATTTTGAGGAACACTAGATTCCGATATTGATTAAATTTAAAGTGAATTGATTCCAGCCCGGGATCAGATTCAGAGTAGGGCGTATTGGAAAACCATTCAGTGACACACACTCACACACACACACACACACACACACACACACACACACTCGAACACGAACACAAACACACATCCACACGAACACGTACACACACGAACACACACACAAACACACTCACACACACATGAACACAAACACAAACACACATCAACACAAACATGAACACGAACACACACACACACACATCCACACGAACATGAACATGAACACACACACACACATAAACACACACACACACACACACTCACACAAACACACATCCACACAAAGACGAACACACACACACAAAGACGAACACACACACACACACACACATGGCTACTATTCAATAGTAATACTAGAGTCTTTTCCCCCATTCATCATTCACTTGATTTACATACATCTGGAATAAAGAGATGCATGAATGAATGAATGAATGAAAACTTTATTTAACAGATTGCAGAATGGGTACAATACAGTACGGCTCAATACATACAATTGTTAAGGGGATGCAGACCTGAGAAAGACGTTTGTCTTGTTTCCATCAGGGTCCCCCATTTTCAATTCATATAGACATATATGACATACAGATAGTCAGTACTGCTACATCTATACATTTATGACATACCAGATTTGCAAATACAGTACTGTTTGTGATACAGAAGGAGTCAAGAAAAGGGAGTATATACATTTGACGTAGAAACTGTACATTGGAGGAGGTTGGGTGGGGGGGTTGGGTACATTGGGATATTGACAACCATACTGGGTAATTTACATTGGAGGTGGGGGGGGGGGGGGGGCGGGGGGCGGGGGGCACACTGTATAAACAAGTAACACTGTACATTGAGGGGGGGGGGGGAGGAGACACTGTACAAACAAACACAATTGTACATTGAACTATTGACAAAACCATACTAGGTAAATGACTGTACATTGGAGGGGGTTGGGTTAGGATATTTACAGGGGCCAGTGTTGAATTGCAGTCTCCCGTAGGTGTCCCTTGAGAGAGGTTTTGAAAGTGGGTAGTGATCCACATTCCTTTACAGCTTTGGGTAGGGCGTTCCACATTGATGTGGCATAATTGCGAAACGTGTTTAGTCCCTTATTTGAGCCGAATCTGGGTTTAACATGATTTGTGGAGCTCCCTCTGGTGTTGTGATCGTGGTATTCACTGACCTTTGGGAAGTATTTTGACATGTACATGGGTACCTTGGTCGTGTAGTGTATCTTGTAGACCAGGCCCATTGCAAGTTGTTGTACTCTGTCGTCTACTCTAAGCCATCCTAGGTTGTCAAAGTGGGCAGGGGTGAGGTGGGTTCTAGGAGTAAGGTCAAGCAGTAGTCTGACCAGTTTGTTTTGAGATGTTTGTAATTTTGTTTTTAGCGCCTTTGAGGTGCTTTGGTACCATGAGGTGCAAGCATAGTCGTAGTACCCCTGAATGAGTGCTCCTGCCAGAGTCTTCAGGGTATTCTTGTTTACCAGAGAGGAGATCCGGTACAAGAATCGAGTTCGTTGGTTGACTTTTTTTATTACATTGGATGCCATTTTGTCACAGGAGAGATTAGCCTCTAGGATGGAACCCAGGTAGGTAATTTCATCTTTCCTTGTGACAATATTGTCACCCACTGTAACTGAGAAGCCGTCGGTCTTGCTGAGTTTGTTATTTGAACCGAAGAGAATGGACTCTGTTTTGCCCATGTGTAATGATAGTTTGTTATCAGCGAGCCATATGCAGATTTTGCCTAGTTCTGAGCTGAGGGTTTTTTCAACCTGTAACTTGTTCTTGTCAGAGACCAGCAGGGCTGAGTCGTCCGCAAACAGGAACAAGTTGCAGTCACAAGCTGACGACATGTCATTTGCATAAATTAGGAACAGTAGCGGTCCTAGTATGCTTCCTTGTGGAACACCACAGCTCACTGTGAGGGGGGGGGATAGGGTACCGTTTACCTCCACCATCTGTTCCCTCCCCTCAAGGTAGGATTGCATCCAGCTCACTGATAGACTATCAAAACCAATTGCTTTTAGCTTGTCAATCAGAATGGAGTGATTGACCGTGTCAAAGGCCTTTTGTAGGTCCAGCATGACCATGCCGCAGTATTTGCCTGCGTCCACCTCTTGTTTGATGTGGTCATTCAAATAGAGAAGGCATGTGTCAGGCATTCCGCAATGACTGACTGACAGACAGGCAGAGATCTAGCTACAGCTGTTTTATGGTGAATACAGGTGACTGACTGCCAGACAGGCAGAGATCTAGCTACAGCTGTTTTATGGTGAATACAGGTGACTGACTGCCAGACAGGCAGAGATCTAGCTACAGCTGTTTTATGGTGAATACAGGTGACTGACTGCCAGACAGGCAGAGATCTAGCTACAGCTGTTTTATGGTGAATACAGGTGACTGACTGCCAGACAGGCAGAGATCTAGCTACAGCTGTTTTATGGTGAATACAGGTGACTGACTGCCAGACAGGCAGAGATCTAGCTACAGCTGTTTTAAATACAGGTGACACGGGTTTCATTTCCAGACAGACGTTGAATCACTGTTTGAATCCCAGGGGGAAAATGTGATGAGAGCTTGATTTATTTTATCCAGCTATAACAATTTTATTTATTACCAAATGCAGTGGAAGGAGTCTTCATTTCCTGCAGCAGACAGGTCTGGACCAAAACATGAATTGAATGAATATATATATATAATATATATATATATATATATAAAAAAAATATACGCCCCAAATTTGTACGAAGTTAGTTTCTTCACTACACTTACCAGAGCAATGTTAGACCTTCCCGAATACTCATTTATAATTGGTGCGGATTTTAATGCCATTTGGAATCCAAGGATGGACAAATCTTACCCCTCCTTTTCCAACGAACAAAAAAATTCATCTAATGCATTAAAGGATTGGTCGAAGATTACAGGTGTAAATGACTTATGGCGATCACTCAACCCCACGACCCGGAAGTACTCTTGTCGATCTGCGAGACATAACACATTATCCAGAATAGATTATGTTTTTGCATCCCGAGACTATTTGATAACTATGATGTGGAAATGATACCCAATGCATTATCAGATCACTGTTATTTACTCCTAAAAGGAACATTTGGTATACTATCATCCCGAGCCCCAAGATGGCGATTTAACTCGATGCTGCTTAATAACAAGGAATTCATTACACAAATCAAAGAAGCTCTTACAGTATTCCTACGGATGAACGCGAACTCGGTGCAGGACCCCAGAATATTATGGATGTCGGTAAAGGGAATGATCAAGGATTTCACTGATAGCTTTTCCTCCAAAATACGCAAGAATCGATGCTCAAAACTGGCTGAACTGGAAACGCTTTATTCAACGTTATTTAATTCTTTACAATACAACAACTCGGTTCGACTGGAAACTCAAGTTAATGTACTAAAAAAAGAGATTAATGCCATATACAGACAACAATCTGAAATACAAATACGTAGCGCAAGACAACAGCAGTACTCTCAAGGTTCCAAACCAAGTCACCTATTAGCTATGCGATTAAGAGTTAATGCAAAATTTGCAGATATAACTACCATTAAAGCACAACAAGGACTTGTTACAGACCCTAAAAAAATAAACGCGACATTCAAAGAATTCTACTCCAACTTGTATAAATCAGAAACGACCTTCGATCAAAACAAAATGGACACATATCTTAATCAAATTAACCTCCCTAAACTTTCAGAGGATGACGCTAAACAGTTATATGCCGTATTTGCTATCGCGTTCCGCTCTGAGCCGTATGAGATATTCTATCTCCTATGATACCTAATGTATCTCCCTACGAACAAAAAAATACATGCACCACACCTGTATGGGGCTCCGCCCCCATGGTGGCACCGCCCATATAGCAGTGACGGTAGTCACCACACACCCTTCCTCTATTTTCGTCCCAGCGTACTCGGATGCGTGCACCGTACGATAACTAGTAGGATGAAAAGATCAGAGTCATAATGTTGGAAGCTTACCGGAGGTTGCTGGCCCCTGGCATCTTCGACGCATGTTTTCGGCGACACGACGGGCCTGTGTTGATGTTCCTCGTTTGATGACAGCACATCGAGGTTCTGCTGTACAAGGCTGGCTGTCGGGCCAGCTTGTACTCAGGTAGGCCCTGTGTCTTCAGGCATGGGTATTAGTGTTAGTAATGCTGGTTTGTTTTGTTAACACAACCATGTTGTGTGTTGGCGCCGGGGGCAGGATGGTTTGGTGAACGTTCTCTGCAGGGAACGGTTTCCAAGCTGTCTTGGGCGTGCTGCTAAAACATCTAAAGCTATGCTACATGCTATCGCTAATGCCGCATGCTATTACTACTGCTAATTGCTATGCTGTTTTAATGTCTCCGCCGTGAGATGTTGTCACTCTCCCTCCTCTTGCCCGGTTCATCAATGAAGGTCAGTCGGTAGCTGTTGTGGTTTTTTTTGCTGAGTTCTATTTACCTTTTTCGGGTAAATGGGTTGACAACAGGGTAGGTCGTGGCTAGGTTTCCTAGCCAGGTATTTTACCTTGTGTTCCGGCGGGGTTTGTTGAACGGTGTTCCCATCTGGGTTGGCGTCGGGTAGTGGGGCTATGGGTCCAGCCGACATGGTAAACATGTTGCGTGTCTGTGCACAGGCAATTGTTGTCTTGGGTCCCACATCGCCTGGCGCTAGGCTGCAGTAGTATAAGGGCAGGGCCGCCTGGGAGAAATGTGAGGCCCTGTGCGTTTTTAGACGCGAGGCCCCCCACCTCCTGGGGCGGCCCTGTGTAGGGGGCTATTGTTTCGTTTTGTCACTCTGCTATGAGAAGGTCTGTCTTGCTACAGTTTTCTCTCCTCTCAAACCATTCATACTGATGGTCAATCGGTATACTGGGGGAGTAGTGCGGGGGGGGGGGGGCTTTGTTTACCTTTTTTGGTAAATGGGCTAAACTAGGGCTGGTGTCCTTTTGTGAATATTTTGAATGAAGACGGGTCTGGTCCGTCTCCCCTTAAACTTTGTGTGTATGGGTTTGCTCATTCTACAGTTTTTGTGGTTTAGCTCTTTTATTCATTTAACCCTTTCATGGTGCACACCACAGTGGAGGGTGCTGTTTGCAATCACCACTGGTGCTCCATGTTAACATCAGTCCTTTGTTTTTGATATATTGAAACAATGCCCCGCCCGGCCGACACCATGGGTGGGTCGGCCTGGCGAGTGGCTGGTGGGCTGTTAAGGCTTGTACCGCCACGGTATGGAATTGGCAACGATTAGAACTGTGTTCGAATTGCTGTTTTTTTCTATTAGAAAAATGGTGTCTGGTGGAGGGGCCTTGAGGGCCAGCCGACGTCGACACATCGCGCGAGGTTGTTGACGTTATTAGCTTTGACCCAGCCGCAAGCTATAACCGCTCAGGGTTCCCCTCTCCGCAGGGGATTTTGGTCTTCTGCTGGAGCGCGGGCGGTATTGTCCTAGGCCCTACACCGCCTCACACCGCGCAGCCAGAAGAAGAGAGAGCACGGCCTCGTCAGCGGCGATGACGGGGCCCTCGACAGGCGGCCATGTTTTTCCCCCGCCAGAGGTATCCTGGGCGTCGATTCGACAGGTGTCCACAAGGCCGACAGCCTTGGCGGCCGAGGGATCGGCCATGTAGGATGGGTTCGGCTTGAACAAACAAGCCGTCACCGTCCTGCCGCGAGCAGCCCGCTCTCCGATCGCTCCCTTCCCCAACACCAGCGGAAGAAGTGGGCTCTGATTGTTTCCTTTGGCTGCGGGCCGCGTGCCTTCGTTGATGCGCGGGCGGCCCCCCTTTTCGCTTCTCATGGGGACAGGGGCTGACACCCAGTTTATGGCTGAGCCTGGGTCTGTCCGTGAGAATGTTGTGCTGTCAAGCGGCTCCCACACCTTGATCTGTGTTGGTTGAGCCTGGTGTTACGTCTGTCAACTTAAGTGTTGTCAGCAGGGGGGCTCGAAACCTTTTGAGGCACACAGTGCGGGCTTCCCCGGCCTCGCCTTCGCCAGGCCTGGTATCATGTTGGTGCCTCCCACTCCTGGAATATTGGCAAGTGGTCGCAGCTCACATGATTTGGGGTGGTAGTAATATCACTGCAGGGCTACGGTGTGTAGGAACCCATGGGGGCCTTACACCTTGCATGTCCGGCTGCAGAACAACTCCTTCAGCATGTTCTGGAGGGGTGTTCAGTGGGGGGGCTTTTTTCATCGGAAGCCCCCCGTATCAGACCGGCCCTTTCTGTCGGGGTTCCCCCTTGGGTGCGATTGCCTCGTGGGTGGTGCCAGGGTCAGGTGTTCCGACACGGAACGCGCTCTTCGCACGGTTCCAGGTTTGGCTACGCACAGCGGGGGGACCGGGCCAACTATCTACGGTTCCTAGCGGACCTGCGCCACGTGACGGCGGGTGCGTTGGGAGTGTCGTCACATATGACTACGGCAGTATCATATGTCGAGGTGGATGGAGAGAACGCTGAGGCGGGGACTTGTGTTTACACAACCCCAACCGTTTTCAGGTTTGGTACAGACCCTATTGTCGGGGTATCCAGCTGTGACAGCTCTGGTCAACGAGATCCAATCTCTGTGGACGAAGCAAGCCATCGTCGTGGCGTTCTCCTCCCGGTGTTCTCTGCCCGAGAAGTCGGGAGGGAGGGGTGTAAGACCCAGGCTGGACCTGTCCCATGGGAAGGTTCAGCATTTTTTGGATCGTCTCCTACCTGTTGAACACTGTCAGGTGGGGGTCTGGTTCTCCTCCATAGACCTGTAGGATGCGTATGCGCATCCCCGATCTTCCATCCTAGGGCTTACATACGCTTCCTTTGCAGGGTTAGCGTATGAGTACCAGAGGCTACCGTTCGGTTTTCTCTGGCTCCCCGCATCTTCACCAAGTGTGTGGAGGCCGCACTGGGGCCTCTGCGTCGTCCGGGGTTACGGAGTGTTCTGCCCTGATGACGTTCTGGTCCTTCGCGGTCAAGGTGGATCGTCAGGTCTCGTACCAGGCAGGTCTCTACCAGCCTGGGGTTGCTGTAGACTGGTTGTAGAGTATTCCTCTTCCCAGTCAACGGTTGGAGGGCTATGGGCATCCATCTCAGAGCGTGTTGTCAACACGCTCGGGAGGTTCCGTCCTAGGACGGTTACGGCGCTGTCTCACGTCGCGTTTTCACCGACGCCTCCCTCGCTGGCGATGCGTCGGGCCAACGCAGTAGGGGGCAGCTGGCAAACCATGCTGCCCGGTCTGCGCTACGTTCAATGTGTTGGTGTTGAAAGTGGTCCTTCTGGTCCACAAATGGTGTTGATCAGGACGGACGATACGACGTCAGTGTCGTGTATCGACAGACAGGGAGGAGTACGCTCCCCCTGTCTGCACCAGGCGGCGGGCGGCTGGCTATGGGCGTCCTCCATCTGTGCGGCCTGAGGGCTCCCCACATCCCCGGCAGGGAGAATGTGGGTGCAGGTGTACTGTCGCGGGGCGGCCCTCATCCTGACGGGTGAGGATTGCGTCTGGACATGGCCAGGCGGGTCTGGGACCGATGCCGTGCCGCCAGGGATTCTTCCCCATACATCTGTTAGGTCAGTTGTTGGGACGGGTACGTTGAGGGGCGCAGGTTCTTGATCCTGATGGTGTTACCATCTGGAATGCGCATGCTCCCTCCACTGTCGCGCTTACGCGGGCAGATGACGTATGTTCCAAGTGTGGTGTAAGGCGGGGGGCCGGGACTCAGTCTCCTGCCCCCTGGATGCTGTCCTTAGTTACCTCCAGTCTCTCCTTGATAGACTGTCGGCTTCGACGGTGAGGGTATATGCAGCAGCTATATCCTCCTATCATGAGGGGTTTGAGGGGATGTCTTGTTCAGCCACCCTCTTGTGAAGCGTTTCCTGCTTGGAGCTTCGCTTACGCGGGCAGATGACGTATGTTCCAAGTGTGGTGTAAGGCGGGGGGCCGGGACTCAGTCTCCTGCCCCCTGGATGCTGTCCTTAGTAACCTCCGGTCTCTCCTTGATAGACTGTCGGCTTCGACGGTGAGGGTATATGCAGCAGCTATATCCTCCTATCATGAGGGGTTTGAGGGGATGTCTTGTTCAGCCACCCTCTTGTGAAGCGTTTCCTGCTTGGCGCTCGACGCGTTAAGCCGGTGCAACGCTCCTTGGCTCCGACTTGGGATCTTCAATTGGTCCTTGGTCGGTTGTCCTTGGCCCCGTTTGAGCCGCTCGAGCAGGCGCCGTTGGGACAGCTGTCCTTCAGGACCGCGTTCCTTCTGGCTGTCACTTCCGCTAAACGCGTAGGTGAGCTCTGTGCTCTCTCGGTACGTCCAGAGTGCCTGTCTTTTCGGACCGATTGCGGTGTCACTCTGCGACCTGATCCTGCTTTCGTGCCTAAGAATATCCGGAGTTCCTTCCACTCCCGGGATATTGTGGTTCAGGCGTTTCGTCCTCCTCCTCACACTAGTGAGTTAGATGCGGGCCTTCACCTGTCATGTCCAGTCCGTGCTTGGGGATTTACCTCAGCCGTACTCAGGATTTCAGGGTTACCGACCAGCTTTTTGTCTGTTACGGTGGGGCTCGTGCTGGTAAGGCACTGTCGGAGCAGCGCCTGTCCCATTGGTTGTGCGAGGGTGTTACCCTCTGCTACACGTTGGCTGGGCAGGATCCCCCTGGGGGCGTCAGGGCGCACTCCACTCGTGGGGTGGCTGCCTCTGCCGCTCTCCTGGGTGGGGCCTCGGTGGAGGCCATCTGTGCTGCAGCTTCATGGTCCTCCCCGGGCTCCTTTGTAAGGTTTTTCCTCATGGACATGACCGGGGGTTCTGTCTCCCAGGCGGTTCTGGGGTCTGTGGCCTTTCCTGCTTCCCGTCCTTTGGTCGGGTAGCAGGAGTGTATGGGTATGGGCCACAGTGTGTTGAGTCACACGTGGTTCCGCCTGTACGGTGTGTTCAAGGGGTTCTAGTTTCCCTCTTGTTCGCATTCAGGTGGAGTTGACTGCGCCCCCCCTTCATTAGGGAGGATGGGGTGACAGGGCTCCCCGCACCCCTTGATGTGGGCTTACGGGTCCTCAGGGGGTACATTTGTCGGGCTTCGCGTCCGCTCTTCCCCATATCTCATACGGCTCAGAGCGGAACGCGATAGCAAATACGGCATATAACGGTAGGTTATGTAGATAACCTAGTTATATTAGTATTGGCTGAGCGTTCCGCTCTGCGCGGCCCTGAGTTCCCTCTTGAGGAATCTTTTCCTGGGACGGGTTTTTGGCGAGGAAGGGTGTGTGGTGACTACCGTCACTGCTATATGGGCGGTGCCACCATGGGGGCGGAGCCCCATACAGGTGTGGTGCATGTATTTTTTTGTTCGTAGGGAGATACATTAGGTATCATAGGAGATAGAATATCTCATACGGCTCAGAGCGGAACGCTCAGCCAATACTAATATAACTAGGTTATCTACATAACCTACCGTTAGAAACACTGATCACACTAGAGGAACTCAAGAAGGCCATATCCGAAATGCAAAGTGGTAAGGCTCCTGGAAGAGACGGTATACCACCAGAAATGTACCTCTCTTGTTGGGACATAATTGGACCCTTATTACTAAATATGATTTTATACTCAGTCAAGGAGGGGAACTTCCATAAGAACGACAATATTGCACTCATAACAGTCCTCCTTAAAAAAGACAAAGACCCCACCGAGTGCGGTAGTTATAGACCATTAAGCCTCCTCGGAACCGATATCAAACTGTACTCTAAGGTATTAGCCATCAGACTACAAAAGCATATGACGTCTTTAGTTCATCCGGACCAAACTGGCTTCATAAGAGGCCGCTTGATCACTGATAACATAAGACGATTACTACATGTACTAGATGCTAACAAGGACGACACCACACCTAAGGCGATGCTGTCCCTGGATGCAATGAAAGCTTTTGACAGGTTGGAATGGTTGTATCTATGGGCAGTATTAGAAAAGATGGGGTTAGGAAAAGGTTTCATTGATATGATTAAAGTATTATACAAAGACCCATCGGCCATGATTACAACAGGTATAATCACCTCCGGAATCTTTCCGGTATCACGCTCATCTAGACAGGGTTGCCCTCTTAGTCCCGGACTATTCGATCTATCATTAGAGCCTTTAGCACAATATATAAGACAATCCCAATCCATAAAACCAATCGTAATCAAGGGCACACAACATAAAATTTGTTTATATGCGGACGACGTAATACTGTTCATGCAAAACCCCAACACCACATTGCCTCATCTGCTCAAGTTGATTGAGGACTTTGGAGATTTATCGGGATTTAAGATAAATTGGCCGAAGTCGGCTTTCCTTCCACTTAACGCCCCTGCAAAAAAAAATATAACCCTCCCAGAAGAGATACCTATGGTAAAACACTTTAGATGTTTGGGAGTTGAAATATTCCCTACCATAAGCCAAACGGTGAAGCACAATTACATAAAAATCCAAAACAAAATCAAAGACGACCTTGACAGGTGGTCAAAACTTAAAAACTCAGTACAGGCACGGGTATCAATAGTTAAGATGGACGTCCTACCTAGAATCAACTTCTTCAGCTCAATGCTACCGTTACCCCCTCCAGAGGGTTACTGGAAAAAATTACACTCCTCCACATACAAATTTATTTGGAATAACAAACCACCACGTATAAAAAGATCCACCGCACAGAGAAACAAAGCAGACGGTGGTATGGCATTTCCAGATTTTTTCCACTATTTTAAGGCATACACTTTAAGACCACTGACAACATGGTTTGATCCCCAAGCATTAGTATCCTGGAGAAATTTTTAAGAAAATAGAGTAGCTCCACATAGACTGAAGGACATAGCATACACCAAATTATCAATTAAGCAATACGAACGAAAATTTGGCCCCATAATTACTCATGCGATCCGGATATGGCGTGAAACACAAAAAAAATATTCTAACCCACATAAATGGCATACTCATACTCCCTTATTCAATAACAATGCACTCTTGATTGGAAAACGACCTATAAGATTCCCTATATGGGAAAAGCAAGGCATACACTCATTAGGAGATGTTTTCAACAAATTTCATCTCACCGATTCCACATATAATTTTTACGCACAGTTATTGTTATGTTTGAAGGCTCACGGTGTTCCATTAAGGATACCAATTGTACACCACAGATACCACAAATTCTTCTATGAAAGAGAGACATCGAGAGGTTTTGTTTCAGATTTTTATCATCAATTACTAACGTCCTCGTATGAAACCCTCCACCTAGACTCAGTCTGGAGGAGGGATATACCAGACCTGGAAAAAGATTTTGATTGGCAAGAAGCCTGGGCAAATGTTCGATTTACATCAAGGAACCCGGACCATCAACAAATCAATCTTAACTATATTCACAGGACATACTTGACTCCTATAAGACTGAACAGAATGGGTCTTAAACAAGACTCCAAATGCTCCTTATGTACAAATGGGGACGAGGGGACATTTATGCACATGTACTGGGACTGCCCACCAGTTAAGATATTCTGGAAAGAAGTGACCCAGCAATTATCAAATCTCTTAACTCTGAATATACCTGTACACCCCTCTGTATTACAGCTGAATGATGTTTTTGAGTGTGCAGTACATCCACAGCTAAAGAGATTGGTTTTATCGGGTATCACAGTGGCTAAAAAGCTGATAGCATCACGATGGTTTCAACCGGAAAAAATGTGCCGGAAGGTCTGGATTCTGACAAATCTCGATGTGATTTATCAAGAAATATCTACAGCAAGAATTTTGGGTCTCAATGAATCCAAAATGACAATGTGGTTAGAAGTGGTGGAGAGAATAAAAGCTAGCATATAATGGTAGTGTCTGGTTAGGAGCGAGGGATAATGGATGGATTATCCAATGGGGGGTCCGGGAGGGGGGGGTACGGGCTAGAGCATATGTGTGTAGGGTATTAGATAGCAGGTATTAGGGGTATATCCTGTATAAGACATTTAACTAATTGTTGATTTTATTGGATGTGCACTGTTAATTAATGCTTGTATATCTTATCGTGTGTTGTCATGTTTGTTTATATGTTTGTTTAAAAAATAATACAAAAATAAAATACAAAAACAATATATATAAAAAAAAGACATTAAGTGCTTTACATTTTCCTGCGAGTTATGCGTCCGTGTCTGAGTCTGTTTAAGTGTCTTGGGAAATTTTTGGGGTCATTTTAGGGGGGTCAACACACCCCTATCTGATGTCCAGGTCCATAATGCCTCCCCTCAGCCTCCTACACCCAATGGGAATTAACTTTTTGGCTGATAGAAATTTCAATGCTTATGATTATTTTCTGTTTAACATGGGAATAGACCTATTCACTGTTTACAAACATACTGTGGGCTAGATCCACAAAGAATGGATTGCACGGAGCAAGTTGCACCCTTACTTACAATTCATTATGAATTGAAAATGGGGGACCCTGATGTAAACAAGATGAAAGTCTTTCTCTGGTCTGCATCCCCTTAACAATTGTGTGTATTGAGCCGTACTGTATTGTATCCATTCTGCAATCTGTTAATAAAATGTTCATTCAATCAATCAATCTGCACGGTGATTGATTGAATGAACATTTTATTAACAGATTGAAAACTTTTTACAAACAGAAATAAGGATCTTGTGGATTACCACTTTAAAGCCGGATAGTCTTAATTCTGTCCTTCATTTCCAGCAAGAGGAAAATATTAAACGTGTCATCACAACACAGAAATGTAGTCCTGTTTACATTTTATAGACTTGTTCAAAACACTTACATTACATTTACATTTTAGTCATTTAGCCGACGCTTTTATCCAAAGCGACTTACAAGTTCTGTAAGACAAGTCAGCAGGAAGGGTACAACTCTATCAACTGAGTAACAATGTTCATCAAAGTGTTCAAACTTGAGTGCTGCAGTGTCGAGTGTATGTATATTAACACATCCACCGCCGGAAACAGCTTACGACATGTTTCAAGGTCATGCGAATTCCGCCATTCCATGGCGTACGACGTTATTGAGTATTGGTATTCATAATTCCCTCACCGAGCCTGGTCTGATACAGTGGGAGCCTGCACAACAGTGCAACGCTTCAATACCGCCGCCTGGTGGATGATCGGGCGAGTTACCAAACCGGAAATGGATCGAGTCGATCTCCGTGCATCTGGGAAATGCGTCCGGCAGTCACATATTGTTGCAGGACTCTAGACACACATCCGTGTATATGGATCGCTGCCATAACTCAATAATCGATATGATTTGGGCACTTATTTCACCATACAAACCGGAAATGGATCTAGTCGATCCACGTCAAATAAGTGGGATCTTTTTCCTCCAGTCTCATCGGCGAACGGTAAGAGGACAGTAACGTTACTTTCAGCGTGATTGTTTATTATTATTAATGCAAACTGCTCTGATCAATATATCACCCATACTACATAAAGCATTTACTGACGATCACGGAATTATAAACGACCCCCCCCCCCCCCCCCCCCGTTCATCCGCGCATGATGAGTCATAACGTTTAGGATCGTATTCAGTTGGATTTTTTAATATAGCGCGTATCACGAATAAACTGCAATCGATAATCTATATTATGCGTTTAGGCCTATAACTAGCGTTCTAGGAATTACTGCAGAAAACGATAAAAACATATTTATATTCTAGACGGTATTTTCGTATGAATCTATGAATGAAAAAGTATAACGTTCCTACATCCTGAACGACAGATAATTGATGTTGAATGGGCCATAGTAATGTCAATTTAGCAATACAATTAAAAAAGTTATAGCCCTGCAAAGAAGGTGAACATCTCCATAGACTTAGAGTGGTGGCAGAGAGTGGTATGAGAGGGGCAAACGGCGTGGCAGTTAATGTGTTAAGAAGAGTGCATGACAGTAGAGGACAGTGAGAAGGTTAGTGTTCTGGAAACAGCAACATTCTATGTTGCATTGACTCTGTGCGCCAATGATTAAAACAGAGCAGCTGACACTCTCTGAATGTTCCGGTTGAGAAACCCTGATTTACTGTATACAATGGCATGCAAATTTCTTGATTCTGATTGGCTGAAACAGTGAAGTTGCCGGTTGTTATTGAGTATAACACACTCCACGTGATCCCAGAACCCGCCCGCAACCGAATTACTTTGTTTCCGAATCACTCCACCATTCATTCTTTTACTGAATGAAACCAAGATGGCGGACAATAATCTTTATGAATGGATGTATTGATTCAGTCATAACGACTCATTCAAATTAGATAAATTTACCTGGAATATGTTAGTTGTTTACACAATGTTGGATTATGTAATTGGTTTCTCATGACTCATGGCCACTGGCAGTTGCAGAATCCGACTCCTCTCGTGTGAACGCGCAGACACTCTATCAGCCTACCCAGCATGTAATAGAACTCAACTTGTTATTATTGGCGCATAGATTGCAGAAATACGGGAACGTTTTGATTATATTTTAAAGGCTTTGACATTGTAAAAAACGATATAAGTGGAGTTTCGAAGCTGTAAGCAGAATACAAGTCATAGGAACACCCACGATATAGTGTTCTTCCCCCTTCCTACTGTATAAGAAAGAATAAAAAACGCATTGCAAGGAGAACAGAGGTTTTTTGTTTCGCGTGATTTTAAAAACGCTGTATTAAAAGAACCAATATAAGGATCCACGCGAGCTTTCTACGGTGGGTACATCTTGGCGTCCCACAACTATTCCCCAATAACTTCTATCACTGAAAATGCTTAGAAAAGGAAAGCCGACGGTTGTTATTTCGTATATAATACACTCCACGTAGGGTGCCCACCTGTCCCGCGTTTCGCGGGACAGTCCCGATAATGGGACGTTTGTCCCGCGTCCCGCTACAACAGAACAATGTCCCGCAATTAAAAGATTATATTATTATTATTATAATTATTATTTTTAAATGTTGTCAGTGTCACTCGAGTGAGTCAGAAGAAACACGCACCTCTACCCCTGCGGGCCTGCGGGGCCAGCCGTGTATATGTCTAACAGAGTGACAGCCAATGAAATGGGTGCATTTGTCACGCTGTCCAAGGTGCTGAACTGCTCTCTCGTGCAGCTCCGTGTTGACGGCTTGAGTCCCGCTCTGTTCTGGGACATGATCGTGTCAAGTCGTGTTCAACCATTCAAATCAGTTTGTAGATAATTAATCTGCTGTCTATATTGGTTGTAATTGAGTTAACAGTTAAGTTAACATATGTTAAGTATTTTTACATACATGGTTATGGCTTTATTGTTTTAAAATCTGCATTGTTTAAAAAAATGTGTGGGTCCACCAGACACATTGCGGAGACTGTGCTGTCTCGCCTTTTCTTTACGTTAGGGTTTGTGGAGACTTTGGGTCTCACCCTTTTAGTTTGCTATGAGCAACTGAGTGATCCGCTATTCACAATAAAAACATTATTATATTGTGAAGATGAACCATCGCATTCCGTCTCCTCTCTTCTACACTTCACTGCTAATAATGCTCAGGAAAAGATGGCTGAAAAGACTTTTTCTATTAATGGAGTGATTTTATCAGCTTGGATACCAAGATTGATGGTTACCTGCTTAATGATGAAAGTGTGATTAAATAAAGATGTTGGTGACATAGTAGCGGCTGAGAAGGTGATTGGTGAAGCATCTATACAGTTTAATAAGATTAATAACAAAATGTGCTATATATAGCCTACCGTCGAATATGAAATAAAGGCATTTAAATAATAAATACATTTCTTTAATTTTAATTAGCAATAAATAAAACTACTTTTTTTTCTTCTTTTTTTTCCTCACCTACCATTGTCTCGCAAAAGCAGTGCTGCTGTCCTGCGACTGAACCATTTTGACCTGGTCACCCTAACTCCACGTGACCCCAGAACCTCAATGTAAATAAACCATAATCACCCTACAAAAACAGTACTGTATTTGTAAATCTGGTATGTCATAAATGTATAGATGTAGCAGTACTGTCTATCTGTATGTCATGTATGTCATATATGTTATGATGCATTGAAAATGGGGGACCCTGATGTAAACAAGACAAAAGTCTTTCTCTGGTCTGCATCCCCTTAACACAATGGGGACGAACAACGGATATATACGTGTTTCGATTCCACCTGTTGTGGACAGAAGCACGGATATATCCGTGGCAAGTTGTTTTGGCTTTTATTCCATTTTAATAACCTATTCAAGGTCGCCGAGCTGCACTGCAGATGTACCCTACTCTTTGAATTCGAGAAAGTGCAATACCGGCCAGATCCTCTTGGGGGCGCTATCGTGATAATGCAGTGTGCCCTGTGGCTGAACGGAGCATTATTTTTTTTGACTTTCAATGGAGTTTTCAGTTAGCTGGATTCTGGATGTGCAGCATGTAGCTTGGATTACGTTTTGTATTGCGGATTTCACTATGCAATAAGGGGATTTATCATCAGCCAATGGACATATCGATCTACCAGATGGCGATCGATAACGGGGAAATGCTCAGGGGGATCCAACCGGCTCATGGTAAGATCTTTTTCACGTAAATTACAGCCCAATCGAGCCTTGTTATGATACGATACGATCGGCCTATGTGGCTACTTAGACGAACACGGTTATTGGTAATCAATAATAAGAAACGACATCCCCCGCCACCCCCCTTTCATGCATACATGCTTGAGGATCATGCCGATCATATGCAGTTTGAGTTTTAACTGTAGCATCTGTATAACGGAAATGCCATTGGATATAACGTTAGCAGCTATTAGCCCTTTATCTAGCCTTCCAGGAAATATACTAGGCCAAATGCCGTATAATGCTTATATTCACGGCACTATAAAATGAGAACGTATTGATGATTTTTTTTCTTTAAGCCATTTTGAAGGGACGGTTTATGGACTCAATTGACAATGAGAATGGACAGATAGCAATACTATAAAGTATAGATTTAGCTCTACAAACAGCCCCACGTCTGTTTACATTTGCTGGTCCTCTAGAGATTTATTAGACTCATCACAATGGCCCCGAATGTGTTGTTAACAATTGTGTGTATTGAGCTGTACTGTATTGTACCCATTCTGCAATCTGGTAATACAATTTTCAATCAATCAATCAATCATTCCAATAACAACCGCTAACTTCACTGTTAGATGGCATGCTTTGAAGCAACCTATGTATAGATGTAGCACTGTCTATCTGTAATAACATTTTCAATCAATCAATCATTCCAATAACAACCGCTAACTTCACTGTTAGATGGCATGCTTTGAAGCAACCTATGTATAGATGTCTCACTGTAGATGAGCTCCCAGAGCAGCTGTCTATTAGCACCGTTCTTAATCTCTCATTCCTCCTTGCGTCGGGTCAAGATGTGATAAGATATACTCACTTCAGTGCCAGCCGTTCCCGTCAGCCCCCTCGCTCCCTTCTTCCCTATAGAGCCCTGTGAAAACACGCATAAACATACATGTGAAAACATACACGCGGACAATAAAACACACATAGGTATTGGTGGGAGATTGAATCAGACCATTCATAATACGATTCTGATGTCACGGGTGGTTGTGTTTGGGTTCTATTCAGTACAAGCACTGCCAGTATATATTGTATATTCAAATCCCCCAAAGTCGTATATGGAACATGTATCACATGTCGAGGTGCACTGTTATCAAAATATTAATATACAGCATGAAGACCCTTCACTATGTGACTTATCTGACCAATAACAGCACAACTCATTGTGTATTATTCTTTTTATACAGAGATTAGGACTCCCCATTCAACATTTTCTCAGAGCTAAATATAACTTTTAGCAACGATTCAGAATTTAGTATTATGACCTAAGCTTTGTCCACTGGACTTCTGATCCACAAATTATTGGATACTGTATAACGTTAGTTCTATGAATGTGTTTGGAATGCCGCTTATCAGAACCTTTTTTAGAACAGGGTTACCGCTGTCAGATGAAAACCTTGTATCTCCAATTCTGGTTTTTCGACACAGTTCTCAGTGTTTCACAACTTTAAGGATAACGGAAAGGTCTTTGAAGCCCAATGTAGAACCTCAGAAAACATACAGGAGTCAATGGAAAAACCAGGTTGCTTTTCTGAACCACTGACAATTTGACCCCATATCGGACATACAAGGTTTTCGCCTTATGGCAACATTACGCTATTGGTCGGATCCCAATAGCTCCAACAGACCCCTGGCAGGTCCCCAGCAGCTTTCAGGACTTGCTTATAGAAAGTTCAATAAGCTACTGGTGTTTGTTAAACACAGTAGATGGTTCTGTGGGTCAAACACGAGGTAGCGTTGCCAGCCTCCTCTCTCTCCCCTCAGTCCCTGGCAGCGCTGCCAGCCTCTTCTCTCTCCCCTCAGTCCCTGGCAGCGCTGCCAGCCTCTTCTCTCTCCCCTCAGTCCCTGGCAGCGGTGCCAGCCTCCTCTCTCTCCCCTCAGTCCCTGGCAGCGCTGCCAGCCTCCTCTCTCTCCCCTCAGTCCCTGGCAGCGTTGCCAGCCTCCTCTCTCTCCCCTCAGTCCCTGGCAGCGCTACCAGCCTCTTCTCTCTCCCCTCAGTCCCTGGCAGCGCTGCCAGCCTCCTCTCTCTCCCCTCAGTCCCTGGCAGCGCTGCCAGCCTCTTCTCTCTCCCCTCAGTCCCTGGCAGCGCTGCCAGCCTCCTCTCTCTCCCCTCAGTCCCTGGCAGCGCTACCAGCCTCTTCTCTCTCCCCTCAGTCCCTGGCAGCGCTGCCAGCCTCCTCTCTCTCCCCTCAGTCCCTGGCAGCGCTGCCAGCCTCCTCTCTCTCCCCTCAGTCCCTGGCAGCGCTGCCAGCCTCTTCTCTCTCCCCTCAGTCCCTGGCAGCGCTGCCAGCCTCTTCTCTCTCCCCTCAGTCCCTGGCAGCGCTGCCAGCCTCTTCTCTCTCCCCTCAGTCCCTGGCAGCGGTGCCAGCCTCCTCTCTCTCCCCTCAGTCCCTGGCAGCGCTGCCAGCCTCCTCTCTCTCCCCTCAGTCCCTGGCAGCGCTACCAGCCTCCTCTCTCTCCCCTCAGTCCCTGGCAGCGCTACCAGCCTCCTCTCTCTCCCCTCAGTCCCTGGCAGCGCTGCCAGCCTCCTGTCTCTCCCCTCAGTCCCTGGCAGCGCTGCCAGCCTCTTCTCTCTCCCCTCAGTCCCTGGCAGCGCTACCAGCCTCCTCTCTCTCCCCTCAGTCCCTGGCAGCGCTGCCAGCCTCCTCTCTCTCCCCTCAGTCCCTGGCAGCGCTGCCAGCCTCCTCTCTCTCCCCTCAGTCCCTGGCAGCGCTGCCAGCCTCCTCTCTCTCCCCTCAGTCCCTGGCAGCGCTGCCAGCCTCCTCTCTCTCCCCTCAGTCCCTGGCAGCGCTGCCAGCCTCCTCTCTCTCCCCTCAGTCCCTGGCAGCGCTACCAGCCTCCTCTCTCTCCCCTCAGTCCCTGGCAGCGCTACCAGCCTCCTCTCTCTCCCCTCAGTCCCTGGCAGCGCTACCAGCCTCCTCTCTCTCCCCTCAGTCCCTGGCAGCGCTACCAGCCTCCTCTCTCTCCCCTCAGTCCCTGGCAGCGCTACCAGCCTCCTCTCTCTCCCCTCAGTCCCTGGCAGCGCTACCAGCCTCCTCTATCTCCCCTCAGTCCCTGGCAGCGCTACCAGCCTCCTCTCTCTCCCCTCAGTCCCTGGCAGCGCTACCAGCCTCTTCTCTCTCCCCTGCAGCACATGTTGAAGCAAGTCTCTGGTATTTGGAAACATGCGAATACCTCGACTTTGGCCAGGACAGAGAAGTAACCGTATTCCCGATTCGAGGAACTCAAAAGTCGCTTCGGGGTAGAGGAGGATGATGTAACGCATATCAAAAGCAAAAAATATAAATAAAAATAAAAAAGTATGACAGAACGATCTGAAGCTGAAAGGTGCCCTGCAGGAACTGAAACGGTCTGGTCCAGAGGCTAGCATGTTTTTTTCCACCCCTGAGATATCCGTCGATGCCAGGGTTTTAACATTCCTTTGTGAGTTACAAGCTCAGAGGACTTTTTACTATCAAAGATGAAAAATTTATAATAACTTTGACAAACTGGCGTATAAAAAAGGATATTTTGAAGGTGCGGGGAGGAGGAAGAGGAATCTCACATTTTGGGTGGTCAAGAAAAAGTCTCCCACCGCCCTGGCAGCGATGATGATGATGATGATGATGATGATGATGTTGCTGGTTCCCGGATGTACTGTGTCTGTACACTACACTTGATATCACAGCCGGGAAAATGAACATACTGTGGACTGAAATGAACGGTAATTTAATGTTACTTACTTGTGGTCCAACTTCTCTAATTGACAATGGAGAGCCTGTCCGTTTACCGGGGGCCAACATCTTGATTAGAACGTAAAATTCATTATTTTCACTCCAAGTCGCATCATGGCAGCGCCCAGTAAACAGACAGACTCTCCATTGGAATTTCGAGAAGTTGGACTATTTCAACAACTTCAGGGGATACGCGTTTGACAAATAAGAGGCTCGGATTTTATGTTGAGGTAATATAAAATGCTTCTGATTAAGTAAAATACAATTACATGACACCCGGGAGATCAAAAGTTAATTTCAGTTTATGAAGTTAATTTGCCCGGCTGTGATATGAAACAAGCAAAGCATAGCGGTACACATACAGCTGGGAACCAGCAATGATGATGATAATGATATAATTTTTTTTATAAAACAATTTAAAAACACAAGATACTTGTGCCCTAATGATATGCACTCAATGAAGAAACCCACTCCCATTGCCAAAAGAAAGTCTAACATGCCTATACATATTTATACTATGGAATTACACACTATACATGTATTACATGGCCCATAATGGCCCTCAAAACAGCATTGCAACTTCAACAGCTCCTTTGATGTGAGCTCCAGGTATTGACAATGCCGATGCTACCTACCCTACCACGTGACCCCCTAATGGCCACCACAACCCAACACGTGCAGATAGATAGGCAGGTTAGAGCATCTGATCTGTACTGGCATGTTCCATCAGGCGACTGAAATGCAAGAACGCGTTGCTCTGAAAGTGTTTGGCCTTTCATCCTGGCAGCTGAGGTGAAGAAGGGATTTTCTCCCGCCCACAGCGGCAGGTATAAAACCCCAACCAGAACCCAGCCCAAAGTGCCAACGCTGAAGGACTAAGCCAGTGTTAGCACACATGTAGAGGCTTTGTTCCCGGGCCAGCTTCTAACCGGCACGGGCAGATGTGATCGGTCTGGCAGATGAACTCTTTTGACAGTTCGGCATCCATCTAATTTGTATGGAAAGATATTGCACCGTGGCTCGGTGCTCCTCTTGGAGCAGCATGGAGGTAGATCTGCAAGGCTTGGGGATTCACACATAATCACAGACATTTGGCGCCTGCACTTTGCTATTTGGAAAGATACTTGAGAAGATAATTGCTCTCTTAAAAAGGTGTACACTGGGAACATGGGAGTTTGGGGACTCTGGGGAGGCATTTTATTGTAATGGTTGCATGGAAAAGATTACTTAAAATTGCAGAGAGAATTCTAGTTTTAGGGATTCACAAAGGAGTAGTTGTTTACGACCAATTAGTTGATTTAAAGGAGCACTTCACCCACAAATTAGAATTTGTACATCAATTACTCACCCGCTGATGATTTATATTTTCTTCTTGCATGTCCCCACA
>NC_140167.1:66616990-66621990 GCF_963971535.1 Notolepis coatsorum | reverse complement strand
CATCCCCAGGCTCGCCTCGCTCTCCTCGCTCACCCAAGGGACCCTGTGCGCACACACAGACACAGACACACACAGACAGACACACACACACACACACACACACACACACACACACACACACACACACACACACACACACACACACACACACACACACACACACACACACACACACACACACACACACACACACACACACACACACACACACACACACACACACACACACACACAAGAGAGAGAGAGAGAGCATCAAATGTGCTGGACATTCATGTTGAGAAAAATCACATTTTAACCTATTAACACTAAGGAACACTTCACCCACAAATTATAATTTGTATATCAATTACTCACTCCGTGTTGCTTTGATTTCTTCTTCTTTTCTTTTTTCCTGCATGTTTCCACTGTGAACGGAGAATCCAAACGGGGTATCCATACTTGATGGATTTAAGTTTTTTTTATTTAACGACAGGAAAAGTGTATCAAAACGTATGTGTTAGCAAACTCTCCCTCGGTATAATCCAAGTCCCGTTTATCCAGTGATACGTCAGTGCTTCACAAACACATGCATTTTCACTAACAAGAACCTTTCGCTAACAAAAACACAAGTGCTGCCTTCAAGTGGAACTTGTGAGTTTGTGGTCTTGACATGGGAGGTCGAGTCCGCGATATGATTGGCGTTCAAAGTGGTAGAAGTCGTGAGGACACCGTTGCTAGGCAACTGGGCAATGGGCAGAAACTGGGTAACTGGGCAGAACATTTCCACTTACAACATCAGCGCAGTAAATATAACCCCTTTTGAAGGCAACACTTTTCCGGAAATGGTTTTGTTAGCAGGTTTATTGTGAAATGGTTTTGTTAGCAGGTTTATTGTGAAATGGTTTTGTTAGCAGGTTTATTGTGAAAATGCATGTGTTTGGGAAGTACTGAGCCTACAACTTGGATTATACTGCACAATGCCTTTGGGAGTTTGTAAATGGATGTTTTGCTGTTTGGATTCTCTGTTCACCATGGAGGCATGCGTTGAGAAATAAATGGCGTCATGAATTCAAGGCAACGCGGTGTGAGTAATTGATATACAAATTATCATTTTTGGGTGAAGTTCCTTTTAGGCAAACCATTAAATCTGAAAGGCTGCATGGACGGGCAGAGGCTGTCATTGTGTTGCTCATTTTATGTGTTGTCACACTGAGCCAAGTTGATTATCCAATACCTTTTTATATTGAAAAAACAAAGAAGTTCCAGGCACTCTTCATGTATAAAAAAGCTTTAATAATTTGCGTAGTTATTATTTAGCTTTAGTTAATTCGCTTATCGGCCTTCTTCAGGGCATACAAACAAACAAATGGGTGAACTGAGCTATATTCAAAAATGGAGACTGTGCTAATTGCTCTATCAAGCTCAGGTGTGAGCACCTAGTCAGCCTGAGGTCCAGCTGTCTCCAGAGGTCATCCAATATCTAGAGTCCAAGACTGACATGTAACCCATAGTTACATAACTCTTCATATACATATATACATTTTTAAACTAGAATAGCAAAACACCAACAAATGATACTCCCATATTTACAAAAAGGAAACCATATCTATGGTATCATTTATCCCTGGATAAGACATGGCTTTAAGCGACTCTCTAATTGATTCAGTGCTCTCTCTCTATCCCCTCTTCGAGGATTGAGGGGGGCATGGTCGATTCCTAGAGCTGTAAAAGAAATGGAACTGTCAGCATATTTATGCTCACTAAGGTGGTCCTGTAAGCGCCGTTTGGTGCGGCCAACATAGAAAGCATCACATCGAGAACAACACAGTATATAAATAACATGGGTAGTTTTACAGTTTATAAAATGTCTCGTTGTGTATACAGTACCTGCTGTGTTCTAGGATGGGTAAAGCCCTTACATTTCACCACAATGTTTGATTGATTGATTGAAAAGTTTATTAACAGATTGCAGAATGGGTACACTACAGTACAGCTCAAAACATACAATTGTTAAGGGGATGCAGACCAGAGAAAGACTTTCGTCTTGTTTACATCAGGGTCCCCCATTTTCAATTCATCATATGTCACACTGTTTACAGTGGCCACACTGAAACGTTCCATTAGGAACTTTAGGTAGCCATGTGGTTCTTTCCTCAGCTGGTAAGTGGCTGTGTACTAGTCTGTCTCCTAGAGTAGGAGCTCTCCTGAAGGAGCACACTTTTTATATTGTTTTTGTATTATGTACTGTTCCTCTCGCCCTCATTGTAAATCAATGATCTTTCCAGATTAAATAAAGATTTATTGAACATAAGGACTTGTTTTATCAGCTATATGGATGTCCAATCTCCCTGGTTATGAATGCTACATAAGGACTTGTATTATTGGCTATATGGATGTCCAATCTCCTTGGTTATGAATGCTACATAAGGACTTGTTTTAGCTCAGGTAGAGGCCCTGTGAGGAGTCACAGTGGTAGCCATCATAGTAGCATCGATCCTTCAATAGCACAGCGGGATTTCCCAAAACAATTCTTCCTGGTGGAACTGCAGCGTAGTAAGACTGTAAAAAGTGGAGCTTCTACGAATGGAAACATCAGCATATCACTGCTGTTCGTAGAAAGTGGATACCCGTGTATTTCTGAAGTTCTACATTGGGGATTTGAATGGGTTCCATGGTCCCTACGGTCATAAAACTCACTCACACCACAGAGCACCGTGGCTGCGTTCACACTGCAAGTGCAAAGTGGCCCAAATTAGATTTTTTTTTGCTCATAATGTGACTGATTGACAGTGTGAGCAGCACAAATCACATGGAATCTGATCTTAATCTGATTTGGGTCACTTTCATATGTGGTCCTAAATCAGATACAGGTACTTTTGCAATGTGACCTCAGTCTGAACAGTCACACGACTTTGACGTCACTCTAGATTGACATTTGTCACAATTGATTTCACGTCCATCTTCTTTATTGTTCTTTTGCGCACATGTGGGTCAGTTCAGGAGTGGGACCAGTTCACACTGGAATCTGGATGTGAGCAATACATCAGAATTGAGCACTAAGGCTTGCAGTGTGAACGTAGCCCATGTGACCTTTCAATCCAAGTCATTTCTTTTTTAATATATACAGTATATATATCATATTTGTCAACATTTTTGATACAAGGCTTTTGCCCGACAGCGGCAATGTATGAAAAACTGTACTCTGTCCTGGGAGCTGGGAAAGGGGCAGTGGACGGAAGCAGCAGGTCACTATGTAATCGTTGGACTTTAAGCTCCAAATTCTCTTTGATACAAACTGATCCTCTTTTAATATTAGCCAGAGCAGGCCTTTGTTTTACGGGCCAAACTAGGGATATCCTGAACCTGGGGGGTAAGTTAGGGTGACTTATGACACCCCCACCCCCCTACCCCCTCATCCCCTATCAAACGCTATAAGACTGTGGATAAATTCACGGTAATAAGCTCCCATGAAAATAGACCTCGTGATCCGGTTGAAACGATAAAGAGGGATGTTTTGTTCATCACAATAATTCAAAGCGTTTTGCAATAAAACAGTGCAGTTTGTAACGGGAGCTTTCCTCCTAGTCTGGTTTGGTAGACTGGAACAAAACCAAATCTGATATTTTTTTTGACACAACCGAAGTTTGATGTCGGTCCCCACAATGGAAGACTTTGGTCTGGGCCTCGAGGGCCACGTAGGGTTCACCATGAGATTGTTTTGTTCCTGTGGTAAATCCAGCCTTTCGCTGCCGTTGAGATTAAAATCTTATATACGTCCAGAGACTCGACGTTCCCGGAATGAAGGAACCGAGTGCTTTGGAGGCCGGAGCACTTCTGAAACCAGCAGCAGCCTCTGAATGGCTTTCACAGAACCCACGGTTATGTAACTTGATGAACAAATAATTCATGTAAACCTTCCATTCAATTGAGAAAATTGTTATGAGTTATGAGTCATAATAACAACAGCAGCTCCTCAGGGCCTGGCATGCTGCGTCTCTTACTGCCTGGACTGACTAGTACCAAAAAGTATCAAGGTAATTTGATGGTGTTTTCAGTTTTGGAATGGTTAGCCATTGTATAAATTATTTACCATAGTACTGCATGTATTATCGTCATGGTACCACTTTTGCACTTCAATAACACCATGGTAAGACCAAATAATGATGGAAATACTCATTATACCTTGAGACCTTCTTCTCTGCTGTGAAGGGTTCTCACCTGGTGTTGCTAACAGGGTTCCCACAGACATTGCAAAATTAAATTCAAGGACTTCTAAGTACTTTTCCAAGCACTATTTTTCATTTTCAGGGATGTCACTCGAAGGATACAACTTTTGAATGCTGTTTTTTTAAGCATCTTCTTGGCCTGCTTGCCAGCTAGAGCATCACAAGCGAAGACATTTTGGAAAAATAAAAACGTTTGATCATGGATGAACAAAACATTCAATGAGAATGGTTGATTTGAATTTTTGGTAAAAAAATATCAAGCACTTTAAGCACTTCAAGGACCTTGTGCAAACCCTGTGCTAAGCAACAGAAAACACCTGCAGACAGTCATCATTTATCACTTAGATGAGCTCAGCTATGGGTTCCAGGCAGCTGCGTTACAAAAGGTTCCGTGTCTGTATTGAGAACAACTAACTTGTGGGTGTGTGCTTTCATACTTAAAAGTTTTGGTGACCGGGCTTTTTCACGAGCTGCACCCTGTGGAACAACCTCCCTCAGACTGTCCGAAACTCTCCCTCACTCTCCACCTTTAAATCCCGACTCAAAACCTACCAGTTCTCCCAAGCATACAACCTTCCCTACCCATAACCACCCTCCTCCAACCTACCACCTCCCTTTCCCCTTCCCTACTTTCTCTTCCTCTCCTGCCCCCCCCCCCCCCCCCCCCCCCCCACCTCCCCTCGGTTTCCTTACTTCCCTGACTGTTCCCCTACTGGACTATGTTACTTGTTACCCGTGGTTGTATGTCCAGCGTTTTCATACTGTTGCTTATTCCCTGTGGTTCTTTGTTTCTTT
>NC_140167.1:66571990-66611990 GCF_963971535.1 Notolepis coatsorum | reverse complement strand
TTTGACAGGCAGAGAACGAGCGAGGAGAGGGAGGGAGAGAGAGAGATAGAGAGAGAGAGAGACGGCAGGAGGGACTGCAGAAGTGTGTGTAAATGTGTGTGTGCCATCTCTCTCCCTCGTCGGGGACACACACACACACACACAAACTTGACTGCGTGTGTGTCGGGGACCATCTCTCCTCTCTCCCTCTCTCTCTCTCTCTCTCTCGTTCTCTCTCTCGCTCTATCTCGTATGTATCACGCTCTGTGGGTGACTGTCACTGAAAGCGCTTATGGGCGGAGCCCATCCAATAACAGGCTGAAATCCTGAGGCTGGAAAATGATGCTTTTGAGTACTCTATTAGAAATAAACCTTACAGATGTGTTCAATAGACGCACAGGAATTGTGTAAAGTTGCCCAAATAGTGCAAGGAATAGCAATGCATGTCCCCTTTAATATACATAATTTGGATGAGAGAGAGAGAGAGAGAGGGTGTAATCATGCAGTGAGTGACTGAGGTAAATGAGGAGAGGAGGGGGTTCTTACTAGGGGGCCTCGGGTCCCCCTGGCGCCTTTCAGTCCCGTCTCGCCGAGCTGGCCGATGTCACCCTGGGAACCAGTCTCACCAGACAGACCTGGGGGTCCCCTCTCTCCCTGCAAGTACGAGAGTCAGAGGAGTGAGGAGAAATGACAAATAGTCCCGACTGCTAGATGTACGCACGCACGCACGCACGCACGCACGCACGCACGTACGCACGCACGCACGCACGCACGCACGCACACACACACACACACACACACACACACACACACACACACACACACACACACACACACACACACACACACACACACACACACACACACACACACACACACACACACACACACACACACACACACACACACACACACACACACACACACACACACACACGCGCACACACAATACCACTTGGTTGTTTTGTCTGTAAATATCTTATCTATTGTCACGTTTATATGTTATGTGTTTGACCCGAGGAAGAGTAGCTGACGTTCTGCATGAACGAATGGGGATCTTAATAAAATCATAAACCATCCTGGGGGGCCGGGGGTTCGAGTCCAGGTGGGTTACACTGGATTACACACAACGAATACACACGGTTGTAAAACACGCCCATCTAGAACTGCAACTTCAAAACAGGGCAATGTTAGGCAAGATAAACCTGTCGCTCTATGGACAGAGAATGACACTATGAATGGCCAAGGTCAGGGGATTGATTTTCAAGGGAGCCACTCCTGCTACAAACAACCATGTACTGAAAGGTGCTTCGGATGAAAGCATGCAACCAAATATGCAGAGTGTTGTCGTGACGACCGGGATGTGACGGACTAGTTTTATACGTTGAAGCATCAGGTCAGGTGACGAGTCGAGCAGAAAGTCAAGAGATGGTTCTGGAACTATCTGGAACCCATTTGTTTACATTTGGATCCCTGATTGGGCCTTTTAGGAGAATGGGAACCACTTAATCACACTCATATTATGTAGCCCCACCTACGTATGAGCATGAAAGCAAATGACAATGGAAATATATTTTCATTCTGTAGTTGATAGACTCAGCTCTTGATAACACAGGACTAATACTAGAAAACAGGAACATGTGAGTTTTTAAATTCTATCTGCTGTATGTTATGGCTGTAAAAGGTGTGTTGTAGTTGGTCATTTGTAAAAAAAAAAAAAAAAATAACACGAGAGTTCAAATGACCATATTCTGCTTTATAGGGGGCGACAGTGGCTCAGGAGGTAGAGCAGTCGTCTGGCAATCCGGAGATTCCCGGTTCGATTCCCGCTCCTCCCGGGCGGCGTGTCGATGTGTCCTTGAGCAAGACACTTAACCCCTAATTGCTCCCGATGAGCAGGTTGGCACCTTGCATGGTTGCCTCCGCCGTGGGTGTGTGAATGTGTGAGTGAATGGATAAGATGTGAGTAACAAATTGTAAAGCGCTTTGGATAAAAACGCTATATAAAAAAGCAGCCATTTACCATTTATGACGGGTTAGTTCCAAAAAGTTTCTTTTAAATGAATTGGTGTTTAATTACTGGATCTTGTAAACAAGTCGCAGTAGAACAGTAATATCATCTTTCCAATGCATTACCTACTCTACCACTGCACAGAAATGATTTTCCACAAGTGGTTACCAGTGGTTACAGGCAGCCAAGTTGGAGGACAGAGAACTCAAACATTTTGTGCAAAGCTGCTATTCAAATTGTTCCTGGCAACGTAAGTCACTTTGGATAAAAGCATCAGCTAAACGACTAAATGTAAATGTAAATGTAAACAAGAGGTTCCTACGTGATTAAAGCAGCAATGCTGAGAAAACCTCTAGCCCACTGTTGCCTGTCAGAGTCACTGCCACCACGACAAAAGAAACGGGCTTACCTTCTTGCCGTGTCGTCCCCGACTCCCTGTGGGGCCTGGTTTTCCCTCTGGTCCCTGTAACACAGTATCTGATTAGATTATGTATTCATTGTATAAAAGGTTATTTCCTTAATGCTCTGCAATCACAAACTCCTACTGTGCATATTTCATTGACAATAAAGTCAATGGGCAGTTTCAACATCAAGCATTTTTATTCCTCATTCCACTGCTCCTATTCCTCCCGAAGGCGGTGCTGACCTCCTCAACGCGTGGCCTCAAAGCGAGGCCTGAAAACGAGGCCTCAAAGCGTGGCCTCAATGCGTGGCTTCAAAGCGAGGCCTCAAAGCGAGGCTTCAAAGCGTGGCCTCAATGCGTGGCTTCAAAGCGAGGCCTCAAAGCGAGGCTTCAAATCGAGGCCTCATAGCGTGGCTTCAAAGCGAGGCTTCAAAGCGAGGCTTCAAATCGAGGCCTCATAGCGTGGCTTCAAAGTGAGGCCTCATAGCGTGGCTTCAAAGCGAGGCTTCAAAGCGACGCTTCAAAGCGAGGCTTCAAAGCGAGGCCTCATAGCATGGCTTCAAAGCGAGGCTTCAAAGCGAGGCCTCAAAGCGTGGCTTCAAAGTGTGGCCTCATAGCGTGGCTTCAAAGCGTGGCCTCAAAGCGTGGCTTCAAAGTGTGGCTTCAAAGCGAGGCTTCAAAGCGTGGCTTCATAGCGTGGCTTCAAAGCAAGGCTTCAAAGCATGGCTTCAAAGCATGGCTTCAAAGCATGGCTTCAAAGCGTGGCTTCAATGCATGGCTTCAAAGCGAGGCTTCAAAGCAAGGCTTCAAAGCAAGGCTTCAAAGCAAGGCTTCAAAGCGATGATTCAAAGTGTGGCTTCAAAGCGAGGCTTCAAAGCGTGGCTTCAAAGCGAGGCTTCAAATCGTGGCTTCATAGCGAGGCCTCAAAGCATGGCCTTTGTATCGCGACCACATGTTTGTCCCGCTGACCCCCTGATCTGCTGCCTGCCGGGTGCTGAGGACCAAAATTGGAACAGCGCCTCGAAGCAAATGAGCACTTACGCGGGGAAGCCTGAGTGACAGGTGTCAAAGCGGTGCTCACACTACACCCTGTAGGGGCCCTAGAGTGCCCACGGAGCTCTCCTGGTAGAATGCACCTCTGAAGTCCAAGAGGCTTTGTTCAAGAGAAGACTGACCCCTACTGGGACACATGGGCAATCATCCCCCTTGGAACTATTATAAATGCAACATGATCAATCCTTTTTACGGTCTCATCCATTTCAAATGGTCGAGGTAATGTGGCACTGTGGCTATTGCAAAAGTCATACGCCCGGCAGCCTGTCTTACATGGGTGTTGTAGGGATTCTCCAGACGATACCTCAGACGAAGAACCATATGAGTAATGAGTCCGTCTGAATTTTTCAGAGGAACAATGTTTTCAAACGTTATTCTTATTAAAAGAGTGTTGTGTTCACTCATAGGTAAAGACAGTAGAGGTTGAGTACTTTATTATCTAAAGATGGTAAGTTAGAGTGTTGTGTTCACTCATAGTTAAAGTCAGTAGAGGTTGAGTACTTTATTATCTAAAGATGGTAAGTTAGAGTGTTGTGTTCACTCATAGTTAAAGACAGTAGAGGCTACTTTCTGGTTATCTCACATTCACACTCTGATTGATTTAAAAACTACAAATACCTGGACTGTCCAAACAAACATGTTTTAAAAACTAAATTAAACGGTTCTTCAGTGCAAGGGTTCATGTGTCTTCGAGGTGGAGAAAGTGCAGCCCAGGTGCAGCAGCTAGCATGTAAGAACCAGGACTTCTTCTACAATGGCTAAGTGTCTATCTCATCCCATGGCTTCAGTGTGCCGACTGATGATGCAACACGCTTCACACAAAGAACATCTGCTACACACCAGGCGGTGTAGGACATTTTAATTGGCTGCACCTGTATATTTTGAGATGTCAACGCTGTCATTATAAAAACTGATCAAGATAAGGCAGTAGATTAGAGATGCAAGCTTGTGACTGGAAGGTCACTGGTTAGAATCCCATCTGGCCGGAGGAAGTAAACCGTCTCCCCGTCCTCAACAACTACTGCTGAAGTTCCCTCGAGCAAGGCACTTAGCCCCCAACTGCTCCAGCGGAGCTGCTCAGAGGCCAATGAAAAAAGGCTGTCGTTGTACTGAACAGCTCACCCTGGTATGAATTGGTTGGCTGTTTTTATTCAACAGACATTAACCTCTTAACCTGGTCCACCCGATGTGAAAATCCGCATAAAATGTATACCTAAGTAAATAGAATATTGCTCCACTTCTACAAGGGCTATTTGCATCTTCTTGGTATCTAGGTACATCTATGGACCTCAGGGAATGTATTCACATTGTCAGAAATATTGTGTCTATTACTAGGCTTGCTTAAATTGTGATGAAACAAAGGAGAATATGAATTATGATTTTTCTTTGCATCTTTGACAGTGAATAACACCATGATAATAATGACCAAACTTAAAAAACTGCCACTGACCTCGTTCAGTACCCTCTTGAGATCATGTGTACAAAAAATCGAAGGAAATTAATAAAGGGAAGATGATAAAACCGAAGGTTCTGTAGATACAGTCCTGAATTCTCCCATCCTGACCAATGCCATTTGAAATATTATTATAGAATATAGAATAGATGCGTATACATTACCTTATTATAGCCAATTCGCACATTTATATATATATACATATATTATCTTTCAAATGCCCGAGTTCAATTTGGATTTAGTATCACCAGGCGTGCATAAGAACAGATAATGATATCTACTGTAATGTACTGTACTTTTTTATTTTCACCACAGTGCAACCATTTGGAAACTAATTTCAGATCTAATTGTTGCTACATGCTAACAATAGGGAGGAGAAACTAACTGTGTTTCAATATTTGTCAAAAACATTACCTTTTGTGGCTTATTATCCCGAATAATAACAGTTATTGATATTATTCATTCAGAATGCTGAACTTTGAACCCCCACTGAACCTGCCAGGAAGTGAAGTTCGAAGAATTTCCAACGCTGATCGGCAGCTATAGAGGACCTCCACAAAATGGCCGCAAAAAAACTACAATTCCCATGGTTAACATTTTCAAAATGGTCACCGTCCTCCTGGTAGACTTCAGTAAATCGAAAACTTAAAACGATCGAATGGCACTTTTAACCTATTGCTAAACTAACGTATTGACAATAATATACATTCTACATGCTTTTGTGACATGTTAGTGATGTTAATACTTGAAAATGTTTGTTTTTAAAATCACAAATTTTTTGCATCACTCTGAAAAATATGGATATATGATCATAATGTCATTTAAGGGTCGGTACCGACCCTCGCGGGTGGAACAGGTTAAGCCCGAGCGGTCCGGTACAAGAATGACATCACGCCATAAATCCATCTATACAGAATGTATGAATTAATGTTGCGTTTTTTTTTCAAATGTAGCCAAGAGTAAAGACCCTAACCCTGTCAAAACAGCAGTAAAAGTGTATATTTTCAGCACTACGTTTGTTTACCAATGATTTTAAGTGTTATTTGTGAAATATGAGTTATAGAAATCTCACAGCATCGAGTCGGAAAGTAAGGCGAGGATTGGTGCGAGGATTTGACGCAACCTTACTTGAGTGTAGTCTTTTGAGAGACCCAGGGCTTCCGGTGGGCTTTAGAAAAAAAACAAGAAAAAAAACACTTCCCAGCTCACGCCAGCCCCTGTCAATCATCTGACTTCTTTTTCAGTTGTTTTTTCCCTCTTTATTTTCGGGATCAAATCTCACGGGTGGAACAAACCTGAACGTTATTGCCATAAATTAGAAGGCAGTTAGTTTCTCTACCTTTCTGTGAACGTCTAGCAAAAACGGTGTTGCAATCTGAAGAAAAACGCCTGGTGATACTAAATCCAGATTGAACTCTGCCATTGGAAAGGGGAGATTTGGCCAAATCCATAGATGTTCGACTTGGCCATAATAAGGTCATATATAGGCCTGCTATTCTATATTCTATAATCATATTTCAAATTGCATGTGTCCGGATGGCAGAATTCAGTACTGTATCTACAAAATCTTCTGTTTAATCATCTTCCCTTTATTCATTTCAATTTGCTTAGATTATTTGTACACATGATCTCAAGAAGGTGCTAGCATATCCATAGATGTACCTAGATACCAAGAACATGCAAATGGACCTTGAAGAAGTGGAGCAATCTTCCATTTACTTAGGTATGTATTTTTAGACCGATTTTCTGAAAATATGGCTAGGGTTTAAGAGGTTAAACACATGTAGGACATTCTTTTTTAGCACGGTTAACTATTATTATCATTAAAACCAAAAGAGACCACATGCTCACAAAATAGCAAGTGACAAGTGTCCAGTGAACTAACATTCCTTTATGTTTTATGTTATGGCATCCCTTTAATTGTTCCCACTGTTTCTATAATACATTCCAATTGATCTGTTGGGTTAAATGATGGTTAAATAAATCAAATAAACTCACTCGAAAGCCTTGTTTTCCTGGCCCTCCGGCTGGTCCTGGGGGTCCGGGGTCACCCTCTATCCCCCTGTCCCCAGGCTCACCCAGTGGCCCATGATCACCAGGCTCACCCTGGAGAGAGACAGAGAGAGAGAGAGAGAGAGAGAGAGAGAGAGAGAGAGAGAGAGAGAGAGAGAGAGAGAGAGAGAGAGAGAGAGAGAGAGAGAGAGAGAGAGAGAGAGAGAAAACAGTAAGATATAGTATGAGTGGGACAGAGAGAGGGACAGGTTAGACAGGGACGAGCAGACAGACAGAAGTAAAGACAATGAGCAGAGGACAGAGAGAGGTAAAAAGAAAGAAAAAGATAGAGAGAGAGAGAGAGAGAGAGAGAGAGAGAGAGAGAGAGAGAGAGAGAGAGAGAGAGAGAGAGAGAGAGAGAGAGAGAGAAAACAGTAAGATATAGTATGAGTGGGACAGAGAGAGGGACAGGTTAGACAGGGACGAGCAGACAGACAGAAGTAAAGACAATGAGCAGAGGACAGAGAGAGGTAAAAAGAAAGAAAAAGATAGAGAGAGAGAGAGAGAGAGAGAGAGAGAGAGAGAGAGAGAGAGAGAGAGAGATGACAGACAGATGAGAGACAGCTTGGCCAGTGGCGATGCAACAGTGTAAATGGCGCTAGACCTGACGCCCCGTGGCTCTTAGGTGCCCTGTTGAAGTGGTAGACACAACACCATGGCTTTCACATAACCTGGAGAACTGTACTTCTTAGACCAGGGGTTTCCCAAAGCTGGGTCCGGGACCGTCAGGAGAGAGAGAGTCCAGGCAAAATGAGGAATACAGACCTAGCACAGAATTTATTCAAGCTCGCTCTCATGGTTTTGTAACCAGGCCACACACACAACAATGGCACGCAACCAGCAGGGGGCGCTCAGGTTACATCAATGTACTATACGACACTCTATAGTCCGTTCTTCCATACAGGCATTCTGTATTGCTTTCAATATTTATTCTCCTGTATTATTATATATATATATATATATATATATATGCTCCAACGGATCACCACCAAGGAAACCATGGAAATTGGGAATTGGAATGTACGAACACTGTACAGGAGCGGCAACATTGCCATAGTAGCAAGAGAGATGACAAGCAGAGGAATCAACATCATAGGAATCAGCTAAACACACTGGACGGGGCAAGGAAAAGTGGAGCTTGCAACCGGAGAATCCATAATTTACTCAGGAAGAGATGATGACAACCACAGACAAGGGGTGGGCATAGTGATGTCTAAAAAAGCAGCAAGAGCACTGATAGATTGGACACCAGTCAGTGAAAGAATCATTCAAGCTAGGTACCATTCCCAACACATCAAGCTCACAGTTGTCCACATCTATGCACCCACAGAAGATGCAGAGGATCAAGTAAAAAATTTGTTCTACAGGAGACTGCAAGACATCCTAGACAGCAGGAACATACACGACATGCTGATCATCACCGGGGATATGAACGCCAAAGTGGGAGATAAAAACAGGGCTACAAAAGAGTGATGGGCAAGCACGGGATCGGAAAGCGTAACGACAACGGAGAAAGACTGTGTGAAATGTCTGACATGAACGAGCTAGTCATTACTGGAACACTATTCCCACATAAGAATATACACAAGGCCACGTGGGTATCTCCGGACGGGAAGACCAAGAACCAGATAGACCATGTGCTATTAACAAACGATTCAGGAACTCAGTGAAAGACACAAGAGTATGCAGATCTGCAGACATTGGAAGCGACCACTACCTCGTGTGCACAACGGTCAAGTTAAGACTGAAGACGAAGCAGAAGGAAAAGAAAAGCACCAGAGTCAAGTACAACGCAACAAAGCTGAAAGATGAAGCCATCCTGAAGACTTTTACCATCAACCTGAGAAACAGGTTTCAGGTGCTGGAAGATGAAGGGAGAGGAATAGAAGACAACGAAGAGGTGGAGCGTGACTCTCAGGTTCTGGAGAAAGCCTACACAGAAGTCGCTGAAGCAATCATGGGTAGACCACGGAAGAATAAGAAGCCATGGATCAGTGAAAAATCATGGAACCTTGTAGACCAGCGGGAAACAATAAACAAGAGGATCCTTGGCACACACTCAGAAAGAATCAAGAAACAGCTAAAAGCAAAGTACACAGAGAAGGATAGAGAAACAAAGAGAAGTATAAAGACAGACAAAAATAAATGGATGGAGAACATTGCAAGTGAAGCAGAAGAAGCTGCAAGGAAACAACAAATGAAGACACTGTGTACAGTCTTACGAAGGCACTGTGCAACGAGAGACCTAGACAGAGCACAGCAGTACTGGACAAGAATGGCAACCTCATCAGCGGAAAATATGCAGTGCAGGCAAGGTGGACAGAACACTTCAAGGAAATACTGAATAGGGAACCACCAGAAAACCCAATAACGGATGAGGATGAATGTGAACTCACTAACATGATTGAAGAGATTCCTGTACATGAACCAACACTAAGTGAAGTAAAGGAAGTGATTAAAGGACTTCAGAATGGGAAAGCACCAGGAATCGACAACATCATAGCCGAGTTATTAAAAGCAGACATCGAGTTTTCAGCAAAGAAGGTACATCAATTGTTGGAAAAAATATGGAGGCAGGAGAAGATCCCGAAGAACTGGAAGAGGGGGCTTATCATCAAACTAGCAAAGAAAGGAAACCTCAAAGAATGCAAGAACTCAATAGGCATCACCCTACTTCCAGTCGTAGGGAAGATACTTGGCAGGATCATCATTGACCGAATCAGAATTGGAATCGACTCACGGCTAAGAAAAGAACAAGCCGCTAAAGGAGGGGAAGAGGAACAACAGAACAAGTCTTCATACTGCGGAACATCATTGAGCAAGTAAACGAGTGGCAAGCAACACTCCACCTGAACTTTGTGGATTTTGAAAAGGCTTTCGACTCAGTCCACCATGAAAGCCTATGGCTAATTATGAAGAAATATGGAATCCCAGAGAAGATTGTCCAGATAGTGAAAATATTCTATGAAGACTTCCAGTGTGCAGTAGAAGACCAAGGAGAAATATGTGAGTGGTTTAACATCAACAGCGGTGTCAAACAAGGATGCAACATGTCAGGTTTTTTATTCTTAATTATCATGGATTGGATAATGAGAAGAACAGTTGGACAAGGCGAGAATGGAATCAGATGGAAGTTGACATCAAAACTCGACGATCTGGATTTTGCAGATGATGTAGCATTACTCTCCTCTACCAAACACCAAATCCAGGAAAAAACGACAAGAATGGAGAGAGAAGCCAGTGGGACTCAAGATTAACACCGGAAAGACAAAAACCATGAGAATTAATGCAAGAAACCATGACAAAATCAACATCAACGACCAAGAGATTGAGGATGTAGACCAATTCACATACTTGGGAGCCACCGTCTGTAAAGAGGGAGGAGGTATGAAAGACCTAAAGAACAGACACTCCAAAGCAAGAGGTGCATTCATCAAACTCAAAAAGATCTGGTACTCCAACAGCATCTCAAGAAGAACAAAGCTGAGATTGTACAAAACACTGGTTGTGCCAGTCCTACTGTATGGATGTGAAACATGGAAGATGAACAAGGGAGACAACAAATCAGTCGACGTGTTCCATAACAGATGCCTCAGAAGAATCCTCAGAATCCAGTGGCAAGACCGCATCAGCACCGTAGAGCTACTAGAAAGAGCCGACATGAAGCCGTTGAGCAATGAAGCCGACATGGCCCTACTCACCAACACCATTCCGTGCTATGACACTGTGTCTGCATTATAGGACATTTACATTTACATTCACTATTAGATTAGATTAGATTAAAATTGATTGTCATCATGCAGCACATGTAGGGGCCTACAGTACAACGAAAAGACGTTTGGCAACCAGAGTGCAAATGTATCAGTAAAGTGCAATAGTAATATACAATGTACCTGGTGATTAAACTGGGTATAAAATATATAAATTAGTACTACTGGTTAATAGTGCTAATCAGATGTACAGAGTTGTAGTATTAATTTGCACAGTGATACAGGTATAAAGACACTATTGTAGTAAGTCATACTGGCCAGCAGTGTACCTAGCAAGAGTAGGTAAGGGATATGTACAAGTTAAAGAAAATGACACTTTTGTAATGTAAAATTTACAAATTACACTTTTATTTTCCCTTTGGATGTGAAAAACACAACAATCTGACCCCAAACGTTGCAGCTAAACTATACTGATGATGAGGGAGTTTGGAACCCCGGTCTCCTAGTTGAGCGCCGTTTAATTTACACCACTCAAGCAGCAGCTGTCGTGAGTTACCTTGTGTTGTTATCTGAGCTGCCAGGCCAGGTGGGAGGGATTTCACTTGCATTTCATTCATCAGAAACAATCGATGAATTGTGGTTTGCAACAGAACAGACTTCTACACACTTAGATGCAGGTTTTTGTGAATCTGTTATTATATGTTGATATGTTCCGTCTCTAGTGTCTTAGGCTAAGTTTAACTGTCATCAGTGCAATGTACTTTCTACGTTACTAAATACTTCGCGGAGAGGGAGACACGGGGTGGGGGGGCAGTGTGTTTACCTTAGGTCCGTCTTTCCCTTGGGGGCCGTCTTCGCCAGGCAGACCAGGAGCCCCCTAGAAACAGCAGCATGTTTTAGACCAGCCTCTTTTCAACATGTTTACTCAAGATGAGGATCAATATCATTCTTACCTTTACTTCCTACATTAGATTCAAGATGATTTATTGTCATGTGCACAGTTAAACATACAATGGAAAACTTATTTTGCTTATTTTTCAGCTGATGATCAAATCTGAAATGAACATATTATCATCCTGGAACCAAGTTTAATGAAAACATACAAGTACTCTCGTCGTGTTCAGTGCTGAAGGTCAGAATTATGGACACCTACTGTATATTTCGTGGGTAGGGTCCTTTCTCAACACAATCCATGTTGTACTCCATGCACACCCAGTTACCAGGGGTGTAAAGTACTTGAGTAATTGTACTTCGTTACAATACTTAAGTACTGTTTTGGGGGATTTGTACTTTACTCGAGTATTATTAGGTTTGTATACTTGTACTTTTACTCATTACATTTCAGAGAAAAGAAACACACTTTTTACTCCTTACATTTAAAATACAGACCTACAAAGTACAAAGTACAAATCTCGCAGGTCCAACCATTTTAATTAGTATATTTGTTTCTCTGACCGAACTAACGTTAACGTTATTAATCCTGCGGCTGCACTTTATTTAAAAACAGCCAATCAAATCCCCATCAATGGAAAATTAACCAGCCCATACCCATGCTGATTGGTCCTTGTGCAAGACTAGAAAGCGGGGATCTTTGATTAAACACCTGCTATCAGAAGAATAGACAGTCAGAGTGACAAGCTACAGAAGATGGCCACAAACGATAGTACAAGTGATGAAGAGGGCGAAACGGAACATTTCATTGCCCTGGAATTAAAAAATGTACTTTAACTTTTTTGTACTTTTTTTTTACTTTTTAACTTTTACTCAAGTGTGTTTTTAGCCAGATACTCTGACTTTTACTTGAGTATGATTTTGAGATGGTACCCATACTTTCACTTAAGTATAATTTCTGGGTACTTTTTACACCCCTGCCAGCTAGCCACAAAGCTAATATAAACATTTAACATACTTTAACATGCACTTTACTATACTTTTAGATTTAGATAAGATTCTTTAATGACCACCCAGCCAGGCTGGTGGAATTTGTTTTCAGTGCAATTACAGCATTGTTCCAACATAGAACATATAACATCACTTACAATACATACATACTACATGCAGTTAAATACATAGATACATAATTACAAGACCACAATATCACAGTTTATGTCCATGTCCATAGCAACAGAGGTAGGGGGGGTTGCTACTGGGAGTTCAGTGTCCGTATGGCAGTGGGGAAGAAGCTGTTTTTAAAGCGGAATGTTTTGGTGGTCAGGGATCTGTAGCGCCTCCCGGAGGGCAACAGCTGGAAGATATGGTGTGCTGGGTGAGTGGGGTCAGAGATAATTTTCCTTGCTCATCTTATTGAACTTTGGCGGTGGAGTGAATCGAGTGATGGGAGGGGGGTGCAGATTATTTTGGAGGAAAGTGCACCTAAAGCAAACTGTTTTGCTTCGAGGGGATCTGTGGAGTAGGTTGCAGGGCTTAGTTGTACATACCCAACATTAGTTTTGTGGCAAACTAGTCAGAGCTACAAGTGCCGAGAACAGACTCTACCAATCGACAACAACATTGTATAGTAGGAAATAAGTACCCTTTAACGAGACAAAAGATGGGTCGTGACTCGTGGGCAAAGACATTAAAAAAGCTAGCGGGGGTAGTTCCCATCTACACAGTACAGTCGACGCGGTCTCACAACTGGAAATTCTGAAAACCTGTTTACTACCCAGCATACAACAACTGCTTCTTCCTCACTTGAGATTCAGTGGTGGTTCACACAAAACTGCCACCTAGTGGAAAGAGTGATGGGGATCTGTAACCTCCTTACAGAATAAATCGTGAGCCTCTAGGTGGCGATATACAGTCAATGTCCCCAACACGTGTTGTGTAGACGAAGGTTACAGCACTGTGTCCATTTTGATGCTCATGGGCTTATTTCTGATGGGTGCCCACATGGCAAGAGCACAAGCATGCTTTTAAGCCTTGCGATGAAGACCCATTTTGGGATTCAATGTGCCATGAGGCCATTTGGTCATGACCCCCCCCCCCCCCGCCCAGTTGATTTTCATGTGACAAACTATAATATGTTCCTATCATAGAGTCAGTATTAGGAATAATAATCTGGATCGTCTGTAGTTCCTATAAACATGGATTAGGGTTAGGATGTACAGTATGAGTAGATATAGTTTATTTATTCACTCATAGCGACGCAGGCCGCATAACATGGAACACGTGTGCCATAGAATGGAGGAGAGCGTAATCCTTCAGTGGGTCCATGTTGTTCTTAGCTAAATGGATACCGGTATGATTAATTGCAGAACGCCTACGGTTATCTCCATCACAAAGGCAAATAAGCCAAAAAGGGCCACGCTGTAAGAGTATCTGTGTTGATAGGAACGTACAGAGAGGCAGACAGATTGTTTGACTAATATCAGAGACGTGCGTAGAGCTCTCTTTGTCCGATTTCACGCGGTCCTGGGAGACAGACCGGGATCAAATAATTAGAATGGATAGACAAGACACTAGCAGGTGTCTCACTAGAATGAGTCAGTGTTGTCATAGAAACTGCTGGGAGACAAAAAAACGCTTTGTAAGGAGTACTGTTGTCTGTGTTGACCTTCTTCCATGAGGACATTGAGCCGGTGTCCCATCCTCGTATATACCGGTATATATATCAGTGGCATTGACCTCAAGTTCAGCACTGGGATACAGTGCTACTTCAGACAACATGGCGTCTCCTTGTGGTAGAGGGGAGGACATTTTTAAAGGTCTTATGACAATGCTTACCCGTCTTATCACTGTGGGTATATCACAAGGTTCCTTCCAACTCTACACTACAATGAATGGCAGACAGGTTTCTTGTTCATAAACATACCGTGTTCGAGCCTATCAGCAATACCTGCGAAATCACGTGACTGAGTTGCGCCCTACCTGCGCAAGCTGCTGTTCTAATAACGGGGCTCTATTGAGAAACCATGGCACTCCCCTGAAGTTGTTTCAAACTATGCTGGATGTAATTTTGCCCAATCAGCATAGCTTTGAGTGTGAGTCTTTCACCTTTTACATAGCTAGCTTTGGCATGGATTGAGTGTTTAGATCGCTAGCATGGCAAGAAATGCAAATATATTGTAGTCTGCCCAAATGTTCTGACCAGGATTATGGCCCTTTTTGCCTCCTTGGTGTGCACACACTGACAAGTCTGACGTGGACGAGAAACTTGTCTCGCAAAAGGCCTTTAAATTACAAGTTTGAGTCATGATTTAAAGGGATGCAGAAACCATGGTCTGTTTGGCACGAGCGTTCCACTGCATGTACTGTAGTAGGTAAGTTCTATCTACTCTAGCTCTGTGGAAGGGACAGACAGACAGACGTCTCTGGCAGTATCGGAGCGTTGTTACTACAACGCAACGGACAGGAAGCAATTCTGTCGCTAGACTCTCTCCAGGCCAGGGGATTACACATGTCCACCAGAATGAGGGAAGTGTAAATATACAGCTGGGCTGGATTTGCCACCAGACACAAACAAGATGGGGATTTAAGAAAAGGCCCGGTTGGAACCACTCACTCTTATTCCTTCTTGGCCCTGCTCCCCTTCTGGTCCTGGTGGGCCCTCCTCGCCCTGCAGGCACACAAAGACAACACAACACGGGCTGTTAAAGAAGCTACAGTAAACGGAAAACATGCATGTATACATTATGCTTAAATACAATACTATATAATATAGTATATACTACAATACAATGTTATGATCATAGAAGGAGGAAATTCGTCTTTGGCCAAAATCATTAAAAAATTGTTTTCCTGTGAGCTGGATTCGCCTGTTCGAATCCAGCTCACAGCTCCGGGGTTGTCACCAGCTTGGCTGGCCGTCTGCACTAATACAATTGGCTGTATCAGAGGGTGGGAGAAGCTGGCGGGGTGGGTCCGGGTCGTTGTAAACAGCGACTCCTACAGTTCAGTCGGGGCGCCTGCTAAGCGCGGATAGGACCTGAGTGGGATAGTGTGATCCTTCCACACGCTACGCCCTCTCAGGGAGGATCCGCGCTGCCAGGTGAAAAGAAGCGGTTGATTGGCTGGACGTGTGTCGGAGGAAGCACGTGATAGCCTCCACTCTCCCAGATGATCTGACTGTGGGGGGTAAGTGCGCAGCGACCAGGAAGGGATTGGGAATTGGCATACGACTAACATTGGGATGGGAGAAAATCGGAGGAAAATGGAGGGGGAAAAAGATTAAAAAAAATAAAAAATAATGGTTTTCCTACTTACTTACTTACTTACTTACTTACTTACTTACTTACTTACTTACTTACTTACTTACTTAAGGTGAGACACTCCAGGTGAATAGGCAAAAGTAATATTTGAATAGATATCACTATGAAACTTTCCCAGTTTGTTATGTACATAACAACTTAGAGAAAATGTATTGCAAGTTTTCTGAGATCTTATGTTTATATATGCAAAATAGGCATTACCTCATTAAATATGCACTAATTTGCATATGATGTTTAGGTATAAATACCAACATTGGATGATGCCAGATTTAAAAAAATTGTTTCATTATGTTGACACATCCACGCCGGAAACGGCTTACGACGTGTTTCAAGTTCATGCGAATTCTGCCATTCCACGGCGTACGACGTTATTGAGATCATTTTTCATTTTTTCGCCATGTTATTCATAATTCCCTCACGGAGCCTGGTCTGATGCAGTGGGAGCATGCACAACTCTGCAAAGCTTCAATACTGCCGCCTGGTGGATGATCGGCGAGTTGCAACCGGAAGTGGATCTCTTGTGATCCCGGTGCATCTGACAAATGCATCCGGCACTCACATATTGTTGCGTGACTGTAGACACATGTCCGTGTGTAGCGGTCGCTGCCATAACGCAATAATCGATACGATTTGGGCGTTTATTATGATGATACAAACCGGAAATGGATTTAGGAGATCGCCGTCAAATAAGTGGGATCTTTCTCCTCCAGTCTCATCGGCGAACGGTAAGAGGACGCTGACGTTACTTTCAGCCTGTTTGTTTATTATTATCAATGCAAACCGCTCTGATCAATATATCACCCATACTACATAAAGCATTTACTGACGATCACGGAATTATAAACGACCCCCCCCCGTTCATCCGCGCATGATCAGTCATAATGTTTAGGATCATGTACAGTTGAAAATTTTTATATAGTGTGTATCGCCAACAAACGGCAGTTGTTGCATTTATGCCTATATCTCACATTCTAGGAATTACTGCAGAAAACGATAAAAACATATTTATATTCTAGATGGTATTTTCGTATGAATGTATGAATGAAAAAGTATAACGTTCCCACATCCTGAACGATAGATAATCGATGTTGAATGGGCCATAGTAATGTCAATTTAGCAATACAATTTAAAAAGTTATAGCCCTGCAAAGAAGGTGAACATCTCCATAGACTTAAAGTGGTGGCAGAGAGTGGTATAAGATGCTCAAATTGCGTGGCAGGGAATGTGTTAAATATGTGCACATTTATGGATGCAATAAGGCAAAATGAAGTAAAATAAACAACTAAATGTGTGTTATTGACATTTTATTGTCACTAGTTTCATAGAAGACATGTTTAGGAAGCAAAATATAACAAAATCTCAAAATCAATTTTTTTTTTTATATTTGCCTATTCACCTGGGGTGTCCTTCACCAACTCTAAGATAAAAAAGAGCAATTGCACAATAGCAAATACTCACTTTACAAAGAAACAACAAATAACTAACAGCCTATATGAGGTTAAGAAGCGTAGGCTTTTAGCAGCATTATTTAACACAAGTGACTGAATCAGGTGATCCTCAGGAAGCGGTTCAGAAGACCATGTTGCTTCCCGGCAGGTGTGTGGTGTAGATCATGAGGCGATACATTAGACTGTGGCAGTGCTGTTGCTGTGAGGCCCGATCCTAGAGCCCCATGCTCTACCAACAGGTACGGGACGCAGGAGCTGAATCAGAGCGTACCGTCGCTGAAATAGGAAGAGGGCTAGCACACCGTTCGACTCCTGCGTGGCAGAGTGTGCCACAATCCGTTGGAGCGATCGGTTCAGTCTGTTGGTTTCGATCCGATGTGGCTTACATCCAGTACATCCAGGTCTGCTGCCTTGATGTTACACAGCGTTTCAGAGTCGACCTTTGAGATGGTCGTTGAAGCCCTGTTTTTGCCCTCCTGGTTTCCTAGCCTGGAAGCAAACTGAGCCAGGACATCTAGCCGCCTAGACACATTTCAGTGGGCAGGAGTGCTTGCCTTGACAGACTCCTTCTGCCAGTCAGTGTAACAAAAGTATTTTGTCTGAAGAAAGACAAAAAAAAATCGAATTTATTTCATGCCGAGAAAGTCCGCTAGTGCGTTAATGTTTAACTGTTGTTATTGAGTCTATATCTGCTATAACTGCACTTGTGGCTGTGTTTATTCTACTAACCTTAAAGGAACACACCAACATTATGGGAAATACGCCTACCGTCTTCTCCAGAGTCAGACAAGAATATAGAACGCACAGAGAGGAAATTGGTATGTATGTATGTATGTATGTATGTATCTATCTATCTATCTATCTATCTATCTATCTATCTATCTATCTATCTATCTATCTATCTATCTATCTATCTATCTATCTATCTATCTATCTATCTATCTATCTATCTATCTATCTATCTATCTATCTATCTATCTATCTATCTATCTATCTATCTATCTATCTATCTATCTATCTATCTATCTATCTATCTATCTATCTATCTATCTATCTATCTATCTATCTATCTATCTATCTATCTATCTATCTATCTATCTATCTATCTATCTATCTATCTATCTATCTATCTATCTATCTATCTATCTATCTATCTATCTATCTATCTATCTATCTATCTATCACAATAAAGTTACTGTGTTCCTTTAGCATCACCACTTGGGCTGCGTCCCACTGGGGGACAAAACAGCAGTTAGAACGCAATGAGGAACCTGATGTTGTTTTTGAAGGTGTCTAATATGGTGAAGGCGTCCAGGTGTCTAATATGGTGAAGGCATCCAGGTGTCTGATATGGTGAAGGCTTCCAGGTGTCTGATATGGTGAATGCTTCCAGGTGTCTGGTAGTGGTACAGTATGGTGAAGGCTTTCAGGTGTCTGGTACAGTATGGTGAAGGCGTCCAGGTGTCTGATATGGTGAAGGCAGGTGTCTGATATGGTGAAGGCAGGTGTCTGATATGGTGAAGGCTTCCAGGTGTCTGATATGGTGAAGGCGTCCAGGTGTCTGATATGGTGAAGGTGTCCAGGTGTCTGATATGGTGAAGGCTTCCAGGTGTCTGATATGGTGAAGGCGTCCAGGTGTCTGATATGGTGAAGGCTTCCAGGTGTCTGATATGGTGAAGGCTTCCAGGTGTCTGATATGGTGAAGGCTTCCAGGTGTCTGATATGGTGAAGGCTTTCAGGTGTCTGGTATGGTGAAGGTTTCCAGGTGTCTGATATGGTGAAGGCGTCCAGGTGTCTGATATGGTGAAGGCGTCCAGGTGTCTGATATGGTGAAGGCTTCCAGGTGTCTGATATGGTGAAGGCTTTCAGATGTCTGGTATGGTGAAGGCTTCCAGGTGTCTGATATGGTGAAGGCGTCCAGGTGTCTGATATGGTGAAGGCATCCAGGTGTCTGATATGGTGAAGGCGTCCAGGTGTCTGATATCGTGAAGGCTTCCAGGTGTCTGATATGGTGAAGGCTTCCAGGTGTCTGATATGGTGAAGGCGTCCAGGTGTCTGATATCGTGAAGGCTTTCAGGTGTCTGGTATGGTGAAGGCTTCCAGGTGTCTGATATGGTGAAGGCTTCCAGGTGTCTGGTATGGCAGCAGTGAGGTGAACATCACATATCACTTGTGCTGCCATGTGTTGATGTATTTTTATGTTTTCAAAGACATAGGAATACATGACCTCATCCTAGGCAAACAGGCATGCACTCTTACAGAATCTAGGGCACTCAGATACAAACACGTACTTCGAAACACATGTAGCCCACACAGACACACAAACATACACACAAACACACACAAAGATACAAACACACAAAAACACACAAAAACACACACACACACACACACACACACACACACACACACACACACACACACACACACACACACACACACACACACACACACACACACACACACACACACACACACACACACACACACACACACACACACACACACATTGACAGCCAAGGGCACCGCCTTGAACCTGAAGAAGTGTTCAGACACTGACGTTGAGTTTTCTTGCCCTGAGGCTACAGTCACGTTGAGCAAGTTCAATGTTTTTACACGAATGAGTAAGAGGGAGGCGGCAAACTTCACATGACAGATGTAATTCTTTTTTTATGGATGTTTTTGTGTGTGTGTCTGTGTTCTGAACTGACCTTCAACCCTGGTTCTCCGATGGCGCCCAGTTCCCCCTCTACACCAGGTGCACCCTGGGAAAGTAATACAGAGGAATAGGAGGAGTAGGTTTGGACACTGATGCATGTCTATACGCATTCAAGCATGTAATGTTTAAGAAAATAGTTTAAAACAAATGGTAAAAACAAAGAGGAAATCACAGGATCTTGATATTGAGTGGATTAAACTTCCATTCTTTTGGTTGCATTTGGGGTTTCATTCCTTGTGCAAGAAGCACTGTGGTGTGCATGGAATAGCAGCATTTAAAATAATACACTTTAAAACCAAGATAATTGTGATTAAGGTTGATAGATGAAATACCTCAGGGCCTTGCTCTCCATCAGCTCCTGCATCACCTGTAGGTCCTTTGGACCCCTGAAGGAGAAACAAACAATCAACAACAATTAGCATTTGTTGCATTTTGTACTTTAGTTTTGTATATTGTATATTTTGTAGTGTTTTTGGTCTTTATTCTTTTTACTGTATGAAGCCCAATCTTAGGGGGCTCATACAGAACCAAGCATTTCTGTCACGGTCCACCTGTTCTTCTCCACGTTCCTCCCCCCATCCAAAGACTGCACCCTCATTCCCTCTTCACCCAGGTTCAAGCCCCCTCTGTTTCTCCCTCCATCTGTGGTCCTGTACCCCCACCTACTGGACAGATGCTGTCATTACTCCTCCTCCATTTATGTATTGTTAAGATGTCCATATTTCTCTGTTTTCTCCCCATCTTGTTGTCCCTCCCTGTGTGTCTGTTACCCTGTGTGCTCCCGTGCTTTTGTTAGTTGATATTCTGGTCTTTAATGTTGTGCCCAGTGTGTTTGGGTCTTGTGTTGTTATTTAGTGTTTTACCCCAGTTTGTTCAGTATGTTCCTTCCCAGGTGTGTCTCGTTTCCCAATCACCCTCATGTTGTCAATTAGTCTGTCTATATATGTTGTGCCCTTCCTCTCCTCCAGTGTCGGTTCATTGTTGATGTTTAGTGTTCCATGTTGATGTTCCTCGTGCTTGCTCATGCTCTCTGTATCCTGTGCCTTGTCAGTAAGTGTTTCTAGTGTTAGTGTTTTGTTGTTTCCACCATCTTTGTTTTCGTGTTTGCAGTTCGTTTTTGATAGTGTTTGTTTTTGTAGTTAGTTTGTTCCTTTTTCCCTGCCAGCTCTGCTGAGGTTTTGGTTCATGTTGTTTTGTATTTTGCTCTCTGCCAGCCTTCCTGTGCTCTCGTTTTTGGAGAATCCTTGTTTGTTGTCTTGTTTTTAGTAAAGCTCTATTTTTTTACTACACTCGTCTCGTCCTGCCTATTCTCTCCTCGTTCTGTTCTGCAAGTGGGTCCACGCCAACACCAATCCGTAACAATTTCACTGTAATGTACATGTACTTTATATGTGACAAATAAAACTAAAATGTAAACTTGAACTTGAGGTGATATGTGATTCTTATAGGAGTTGCTAAGAGATGTGATTGTCTATTCTGATAAGATTTACTAAGATATGTGATTCTTATTAGATTTACCTAGAGATGTGATTCTTATAGGATTGGGTAAGAGATGTGATTGTCTATTCTTATTAGATTTACTAAGAGATGTGATTGTCTATTCTTATAAGATTTAATAAGATCTGATTGTCTATTCTTATTAGATTCACCAAGAGATGTGATTGTCTATTCTTATTAGATTCACCAAGAGATGTGATTGTCTATTCTTATTAGATTCACCAAGAGATGTGATTGTCTATTCTTATTAGATTCACCAAGAGATGTGATTGTCTATTCTTATTAGATTCAATAAGAGATGTGCTTGTCTATTCTTATTAGATTCACCAAGAGATGTGATTGTCTATTCTTTGATTTACTAAGATATGTGATTGTCTATTCTTTATCTGGGGATGGGGTAAACTACTACATGTCTCCTCTGATACATGTGGAGTCCCCAGCCACTTATTTTCACCCGACAGCGAGGACTCCCAACAACCAGTAGGAGTCGCTGTTGCAATGACCAGGTCTCATACCCCACCAGCTCCCCAGCCGCAAACACAGCCAATTGTGTTCGTAGGAACGTCTCACCAAGCCAGAGGTACCACTACTGGGGATTGACCCCTGATCTCTGCGGTGGTAGGAGAGTGCTTTACCTCTACACTACCCAAGCTTGCCGTTTTTTTCCAGGAAATGTGTCTATGAGGAGGAAAGTATGGAGCTTCAGGGTGTGTGTGTGTGCGTGTGTGAGTGAGAGGGACACCACAGAGAAAGAGGTTGCTTTTATCAATGTCAGGAAAATGTATGTAACAACACAGCACAAAGCGATGTAAAAACAACCCCTGGTGATGTGGGCTTACAAAACTCCCACCTCCCCAACTACCAGAAGACCTCTGGTGCTGACCAGGCCAGTGTAAGTGCTCCTAGGGCCCAGACCACACCGGATATCTGGCCCCTATTTTGTGACTATAACGGCCCCATAACCGATTCTGTATGGGCTCCAATCGGCCCCTAACCTGACCCGCCAGATGGTCCGTTACACTGAACCATCTGGGAAGTCATCCTTTGAAATGGTTTGTAACTCGCTGTCATCACACCTAAACCACAACGTAGTCGCCAGTCATTTCTCAAAGGACGCCGATTGGGCCAAACCACTATGGTTCGGGGTACAAGCGCATAACTTGAAGCCAGACAAGACTATCTCGTGATCTCGCCAAAGCCAGCTGCTGTGCAAGGTTACTGAGCCCCCTCCCCCATGGGCTCAGGGCCTAATATGCTTGCCCCCCCCCCCCCCCCGACCCTCTAATGGTGGCCCTGGATGTGTGGGATGAAGGGGTGGGGGGGGGATGAAGTCTGAAGGGGTCCATTGGGGTACTCACCGGTTCACCGTGGGCTCCCATCTCCCCGGTGCTCCCTGGGACCCCAGGTTTACCCTGGAAAAGACACACAGACATCCTTCCGTTAATTTATCAGAGATGTGGACGACGTAGAAAAGGAGAAAATAACAAGAGAAAGAGGATTTCTATTAAAAAATGAATGGAAGTTTTGCCTCCAAAAATGCATCCACATGCATAATGTACCTCACACGCACAAATATTTACCCATGTTTACAGCAAACACAGATGCTACAATAACTTATAAGACTTATTTGGAAGAGGATGAAAGAAAGTCGGCTTGGGTTTTGACAAGGAGCATCTCCATCCTCCCTTACATTTTGTTTTATTTTTTTAACCATAAACAGAGCAAACACGAGACAAGACAATAAGTCAATTTAATCAGTCTTTGATGCTGCAATTCTTTGCCCGACTTCACTGCACTATCGGATATCTTTATCTCTAGTCCAATCATTGTATTCTTGTCAACGTTAAGACACGTGTCGGCATACACATTGCAGGCTACATTACCGTCGCGTGACAAATCCTCTTTTGGAAGATTATGCCTTCTGTTACTACTTATAATACGTGATTACAAAGAACAGCAGACAAAAGTGCTCCGGGAATGTTCATAAGTGAAACAGAATATCCTCTTCGGTAGAAGGTTCAGCTCGGGGCAACGACAGTGTTATGGAACCAGCCTATGTTACCACAGGGGGGGGGGGGGGAACGAAGCAGTGAGCGGGCCTTGGGGTCAGGGGCGTAGCTGGGGGGGGTAGCTTAGGATGATTCCAAGGGCCCAGCACTGAGGGGGGCCCCCACATTTTTTTTTTTTTTTTTTTTTTTTACTAGACATCACTCAGGTGTATTATTGATGCTCTCATTGATACTATGTTTGTTTCTGAAGTTGTGTGTGTGTGTGTGTGTGTGTGTGTGTGTGTGTGTGTGTGTGTGTGTGTGTGTGTGTGTGTGTGTGTGTGTGTGTGTGTGTGTGTGTGTGTGTGTGTGTGTGTGTGTGTGTGTGTGTGTGTGAGATATATAGAGAGAGAGGGGGGGCTTTGGTAGACTATTGCATTGGTCCATTCATTGAAGATCCTTTACTAGGCTCACCCACCAACAGTGCAGGTGCTGAACTGCTGATCCGAATGTATAGGTAAAAACCATATTATGCGTTTTCATCAATAAAAAAATGGCCAAAAAAATTCCGCTTGCGCGCTTACGCGCTCTCGCATTCACTGGGGGCCTACAAATACATTCTTTCATGGGGCCCAGAATCTGGAGCTACACCCCTGCTTGGGGTTAGAGGCGTCCCGTGAGGGGGAATCGGATTGTGCTTTGGGACATTACGAAACAGATAAAATATGAGATGGCCAGTACAGATGGACTCAAAAGGAGCTTCTATCCCCAGGCCATCAGGATGCTCAATGACTCTATGCAACAATAACCCATCCATCTACATTCATTGCACACACATCCACATGCACACACTCACCTTTAACATTCACTTTAGACACTTTAAACACTTTTTAACACTACACCATATTTTCTTATCTATTTATTACAAAGATATTTGCACGACATCCATACCTCATTGTTGCATTTTAAAAAGGTTTGCATTTTGTACCTCGTTGTTTGCATTTTGTACTTTAGTTTGTGTATATTTTGTATAGTGTTTGGACTTTATTCTTTTTTACTGTATGAGGCGCATTCTCAGGGGGCTCATACAGAACCAAGCATTTCACTGTAATGTACATGTACTTTATATGTGACAAATAAAACAAAACATGAACAACACAACTTCTCAGTGTGTGGGGGGACAGAGGACATGTATTTTAAGATTAAATATATAAAATAAAAAGAGAAATATAAAATGACTACACATGCTCAGGGTGCTCATAACCACACATACTCTGAAAGGGTATTGTAAAGGTAGTGAACAGTACAACCTTGTGGAAAAGGTAGAGGTTTCACAGGAACTACCCATGTGAGTACCGTGACGGGGTAAACGGTTAGTACAGAACAGCATGGTAGAGTCTGCTGCCAATCAGTACTCAACTGCCACCGTTAGTTAAATCAACCCTGATTCAGCAACTAGGAACACTCACTAGGGAACAATCAACCCCTAAAATGCCTTAGAAATCACTTCAAATGCTGGGGCGGCTAAGTGGCGCAGTGGGCAAGGCGCTCGCCACTAACGCAGGAGTTGCTGGGTTCGAGCCCAGCTCTCTGCGTTGCTACCAGCTTGGCTGGTCGTTCATACTAACACAATTGGCAGTGTTAGGGGGTGGGAAAGCTGGTGGGTGGGGATCGGACGTTGTGGACAGCGACTCCTACAGGTCGGTTGGTGCGCCTGTACAGCAGAATCAGGAAGCAACGGGGGCAGCGTGAGCCTCCCACGCGTTACTCCTCGCCGCTGAGAGATCGCGCTGTTCAGGTGAAAAGATGCGACGGCTGCCTCCTCGTGTACCGGAGGGGACACGTGATGCATGGCTTCGTCCACATTGCAGCCGACCAGTGGGAGGCATGGTCTAGCAGCGTTCAAGACAGGGGAGGGGAGAATTGAAAGGAGAATTGGCGAGGCGAAATTGGGATGGGAGAAAAATAGAAAAAGGAGGAGAAAAAAGTGGATAAAAAAAATCACTTCAAATGCTTAAGAAAATGCATTCATATACTGTATGCATGCACACACCCCTTAATACAAATCGAAAGGTACTGTACTTAAAATAGTGCAGACCTCTTAAAGATGCCTTACTTTCAGTCAGGGGTTTAACACCATAATCGGTTTAAGAGTTTAACCTAAATTAAGTGATTGTAATTGATTTTTAAAGGGTTTTTGTCCCCTAATTGTACTTAGTCCATGCACACTTCTACATAATATCTATTTCATTTATTTTTTTATTTACCATAATGATGAGGTTATTTTAAGGGTATATCAAAGTGTAAAATTAAGGGACTCTGTTCCCTAGTGACTGTATATGATAAGACACAATTATTGATCAAATCCCTCCTTGGGGGGTCTAGCTTGATGAGGATGACATACTTGTGTCATTCATAAATTCATGAAAGCTTCAATGAACCCCAGCTTTGTTTTTAAAGGAGATTAAAAGGGATACAATTTATGAAGAGTTTTCTAATGTCATTTATGACATCATGTATACTTGTGTGTAAACTGTGTACATCTGTGGATTTTCCCTTGTCACTGTAAATACAGCTAATTCCAAAGTCCTTGTGGCATACAGGAGCTGCTATATAATGTTTTCAAACTCGTCACTAGATGGCGCTATGATACCAGAGGTCGCTGGCGGGAAACTCTTGCTCTCCCCTGCTGTCAATCAGGGCTGTGATCGCGTTCCTATCCACACTGTGCTTCAAGCTGTGGACATGGGATTCCTCACATATCATGTAGAGCTTTCAGACATTAGTACAGGCTTTCCTAAATGTGGGGTCTGATATGAAAATGGGCTCCTGTATATATGAATGAATGACTGAATATTTTATTTTGAACATGATTTAAAAAAATAAGAAAAGAATAAAAAAGACAAACAACGAAAAATATACATATCACTGTTTGAATATATAACGTATATCACACCATACGTACCGTACCTTATGTACAACTGCACCTGTGTATACTGTATACTTACTTACTCATAGTATATATTTAGATTCTACTGTTTATTGTAACCATATTTATTGTAATGCATAATATAACTGATAAGGCATACGGACCCTCATCTGCACCTTGATTACACTGCCTACTTGCTCATATCTATTTATTTTTTACCCAGGGACAGTGCACATTAATCAATAGTCACTGAATACCACGCCCACAACACCAGAGAGAGTTCCGCAAATCATGTGCAACCCAGATTCGGCACAAACAAGGGACTAAACACATTTCGCAATTATGCCACAACAATGTGGAACGCCCTACCACAGCCGTAAAAAGATGTGAATCTCTACCCACATTCAAAACCGCTCTTAAAGAGCACCTGCAGGAGGCTGCAATTCGAAACTGGCCACCATAAATGTCCCTCCTAATAGACAGTCTCCTCCCCACCGTATGTATATATTCTCTCCCCACTGTATGTATATTTTTTCTCCCACCCACCCACCCCCTCCTAATGTACAGTCTCCTCCCCATCATATGTATATATTCTCTGTTAGGATCTATGGGTAACAGTACTGTATATTTGCATATCGCATATGTCACAAATATAACAGTACTATATACCTGTATGTCATGTATGTCCCTATGCCATAAATGTCATGATGTCATGTATGTTGTGTATGTCATAAATGTCACTATGAATTGAAAATGGGGGACCCTGATGTAAACAAGACAAACGTCTTTCTCTGGTCTGCATCCCCTTAACAATTGTGTGTATTGAGCCGTACTGTATTGTACCCATTCTGCAATCTGTTAAATAAAGTTTTCATTCATTCATTCATTCATTCATTCATTCATCGATGTAAATGTGCCAGATTTTAGCTAGGTTCCATCTGTAGTCCCTGCCTAACATGCATGTATTTATGGTGTGGGAGGAAACTGGAGTACCCAGACAGAGGAAACCCACGGGAACACAGGGAGAACATGCAAACTCCACACAGAAAGGCCCCCTGCTGGGGTTCGAACCCAGGACCTTCTTGCTGTGAGGCAGCAGTGCTAACCACTGTGCCACCGTGCCGCCCCCTTTTCTACTGTACTGTAATTGTATTGCCTATATTATTAGTCTTATTGAGTACTATGTCTCATTGTTGTGTATTATTACCATGCCCATACCTGTACCTACCCTCCCCCATGCTGCTACGATGCCTGAATTTCAATCAATAAAGGAATATCTTATCTATATACGTATATATTTTCTTTTTAATAAATATATATTTGGTCACTATTTCAAAATGTTAATCTTCCTCCAGCAGCTCTTTGCACAGAAGTAACGGTTCAAGATATGCAGCTAACCTATAAACAGATATTTCTGGTATATCTGGTAGTCCACAGTGTAAAAGAGACATACTGTCTGTGGTATATGGGGCGACAGTGGCTCAGGAGGTAGAGCAGTCGTCTGGTAGTCGGTGTGTGAGTGTGTGAGTGAACGGGTGAACGAGAGGCATACGTTGTAAAGCGCTTTGGATAAAAGAGCTATATAAACGCAGGGCATTACAGTCTGTGCTGTAGTGTTAGTATTCACATGCTGGGGTAATACAGGACTTATCCACCTCAGTATGGAGTAGACTGTGAACATAACGCTAGGTTGGGAAGTGAACCCCTGCATCTCGAAACTGCACGTTCATTACCATCGCTGAAGGTTCCGACCGCATCCGGCCAAGTCTAGCAGCATGGCTGCATTCAATTAGTTTCCCATGTAGAGCCACGAGGTGCACGATGTAGAGCAGCGTAATGCAGCCACGAGGTACAGGATGTAGAGCAGCGTAATGCAGCCATGAGGTGCACGATGTAGAGCAGCGTAATGCAGCCACGAGGTACAGGATGTAGAGCAGCGTAATGCAGCCATGAGGTACAGGATGTAGAGCAGCGTAATGCAGCCACGAGGTACAGGATGTAGAGCAGCGTAATGCAGCCACGAGGTACAGGATGTAGAGCAGCGTAATGCAGCCACGAGGTACAGGATGTAGAGCAGCGTAATGCAGCCACGAGGTACAGGATGTAGAGCAGCGTAATGCAGCCACGAGGTACAGGATGTAGAGCAGCGTAATGCAGCCACGAGGTACAGGATGTAGAGCAGCGTAATGCAGCCACAAGGTACAGGATGTAGAGCAGCGTAATGCAGCCACGAGGTACAGGATGTAGAGGAGCGTAATGCAGCCATGAGGTACAGGATGTAGAGCAGCGTAATGCAGCCACGAGGTACAGGATGTAGAGCAGCGTAATGCAGCCATGAGGTACAGGATGTAGAGCAGCGTAATGCAGCCACGAGGTACAGGATGTAGAGCAGCGTAATGCAGCCATGAGGTACAGGATGTAGAGCAGCGTAATGCAGCCACGAGGTACAGGATGTAGAGGAGCGTAATGCAGCCACAAGGTACACACCAGGTACTGCATACGCCCCTCTATATTGGAAATAGAAAATTATGTATTTAATAGCCTTAACCACTTTTAACTATGCTGTTATATTTAAATACTTTAAAAAGTATGCTCTTAACATGTCTATCTATTCTGTTTTTACATGGCATTTACGTAACATCTTGCCTAGGGACTGCAGTTGAAAACTAGCTACCCAGCTAACACTGGCATATTTACAGAGGTGGTACTTTGTCTCATTACTGTTGAATAATGTGCACTGTCCCTATTCAAATAAACGTAATAAAAAATGTATACAAATAAATTAGGTAAATAAATTGGAGGTGGTCTGAGCGAGCCTTGACTGGTGAGAGCAGGTCTTGCTTAACAAACACTCGTTTTGGTTGAAACCATGGCAGAACACACCATGAAGGCACCCGTAATGGCCTGGCCAGGAATACTGCTTCTCTCTCTCGTCGTCCTGAACAGTGTTGCTGGATGAGCGTCACGCGGCCGGTCGCCCAGAGAGCAGGCTGTCATGCCAGAAGCATGAGGTCAAACCTGTGAGAGCGAAGCAGCCTCTCTCTCCTCCTTGAACTTGAGGTCAAAACCCTGGCTTCTCTCTGACAGGACGACCTGTGTGTAGAACGTGCTGTGGCCTCACCCTGTGCTAATGACTGACGCTGAGCAGGACATGCAGCTGCAAGTGCTGCAGTGTCTGTGACTCTGTGTTCAGATGTGTATTAATGGTTGTGTGCGTGTGTGTGTGTGTGTGTGTGTGTGTGTGTGTGTGTGTGTGTGTGTGTGTGTGTGTGTGTGTGTGTGTGTGTGTGTGTTGTGTGTGTGTGTGTCTGTATGTATCTGTGTGTCAGTGGATGGGTGTATGTGTGTACTGTATGTGTGTCAGTGGTTGGATGTGTGTGTATGTGTAGCTAGTGGTTGAGTGTGTGTGTGTGTGTGTATGTCTGTATCTATGTGTGTCAGTGGTTGAGTGTGTGTGTGTGTGTATGTCTGTATCTATGTGTGTCAGTGGTTGAGTGTGTGTGTATGTCTATATGTATGTGTGTCAGTGGTTGTGTGTGTAATGTATGTATGTTTGTTTGTGCTTGTGTGTGTGTGTGTGTGTCTGTATGTATCTGTGTGTCAGTGGTTGTGTGTGTGTGTGTGTGTGTGTGTGTGTGTGTGTGTGTGTGAGGGTCCGTGTTTCGCCTGCAGTTAGGCCAATACGTGATTAGAGAAATAATTAATCAAGTAGTTTATCAATAGAAGGAAAGACAAGCCAAACAACAACAGTCACTGAGCACGAGGTCTGGGATCAGACGTCGCTCCGTACGAGGCTTATCCCTGTGAGATCAACATGGATGAACTGTACCGCACAACAGCGGGCCGGCATGCGACGACGACAGCATGATTAATGGACGGCCCACATGGAGCTGTTGTTGTGTCTGTTTCTGATTGGTGTTTCTATCCCTTCCATCAATTAAGCTGCGGTCTTTGCATTACGTGCTAGAAACCGTAAAGAAAGCCGCCATCCATCATGAACCGATGGCACAACGACACGCAAAGGAAGAGGTCTGTCGACATGGATTGCTGATACTTTAATGCTGCCACTAGTAGGCGTGCTTACTGGGGTCACAGGCCATCATACATGGGTCATTTCCCATGATGCTACGTCGCTAGATCCCTGGTTGACCCTGTGACCGTTGCATTTTGGGATTAATTTAATTTCAAACCTTTATTTCAACTTGTAAGACCCTAAGACCCTAAATAGGGTTACGCTCATTTACAGCGACGACAAGCTTACAGAACAAGACCCAGTTTATCGGCGATTTCATACATATAGTAGGATGACAAAACGTCCTCTTTTGCCCGGACATGTGCTCTTTTCACGCCCTGTCCGGGGGCGTCTGGGGGGGTTTTATAAATTCATGAAAATGTCCGGGTTTCATTGTTTTTCAGTTTCAGTTTCAGTTTCACGGCACTTTGCTAACGTCTGAAGGCTCGGGACTGCATTTTTCGCCGAACATATAAATTACAGAATTAAAGTGCTGTTTGTTGCCGTTCGAAGGCCACATGACTCGACAAAATCCGTCCCTTGGTTCTCGAGTTACATGCCGATATGTCAGGCGTGCAACTTTTTACGCACGCGCATCAGATTATCACCCCGGACTCCCGAGGCTCCAGAAGTCATTCATCCGCCGATTGCGAAAATTATTGGTCAGTGTTGTAACTTGTAGCAAACAATGAGTGTAACTTTCCAGTGATATCTTTCCTGTGCGAATTAGGGATATAGGTGAAAATTGACAAGCGAAGACGACGGAAGTGATACAAATTCCGAATGAATTTACTTGGATGAGGAAATGGAGAGATGGAGAGCTTTTTTCTTGGCACACGGTTTACCCGGACGGATTTTTATAAAATTTTGACCTGTACTACATAAGACTTCAGGCTATGGATATTTTGGAATATTGCAACTACTACACAAAAACGTGAGTACACAAGTTCAAGTTCAAATCAAGTTCAGCCCTATGTTACTCATTAGCACTAAAAGTGATTTGTCTTTATTGTGTAATAAACTTCAGAATGCTATCTTTCAAAAGAGACCAGGCTTATGCATGTGCTATAAGCATAAAGAATAAATATAAGCTTTGCAAAAAAAGTATGCAGTCCTCAAGTTCAAGTAAAAAAATTTACACTTTTCTGGGCACTACACTACACCACTACAGAAAGATGTGAGTACACAAGTTCAAGTTCAACTCAAGTTCAGACCTATGCTACTCTATTTCATGAGCACTAAACGTGATTTTCCTTTTTTGCATTAGTAACTTCAGAAGGTTATCTTTCAAAAGAGACCAGGCTTATGCGTGTGCTATACGCATAACGTATAAAGATAAGCTTTGCAAAAAAAGTGTGCAGTCCTCAAGTTCAACAAAAAAAAATTCCACTTTTCTGGGTGCATGTTAAGAGGTTAAAACAATAAGGCATCTTTGAGTAAACCTTGAGTAGAGATTCAAGATTCAAGAGGTTTATTTATCACATACATACACAAGATATATAGTGAAATGAAGGTGGTCATTCCCGCTTCGATTGTGCAAAGTATCATTAAGTATCTCGAGGCTGTCCTCTTTTTTGGAAATCAAAATATGGTCACCCTAACATATAGGCACAATAAATACGAATAAACAATAGAAAATCAGCTAAGCCGGTTACAAGTCGACATGCAGTGGTTGCAGATCATACTTTTAAATGCAGCAAAAGACGGAAGAACCGTCGGTCAGACGGCATTCCAGGTGGAAGCATCAAAGGGAATGGCAGCTTTTCCTAGTTCAAATTAGGGGCAGGCAGGTGCTGTCCCCTCGACCACACCGTGAAGCAGTTGTAGCCACTTTACCTCAGGTAACACGTTAAGTTCACACCGTCTGAGAAGGGATACAATCTAGAGTCTATTTTCTACTGACGTGTGAGACCTTTGCTACTGTGACCAGATTGATACCATTTGTCCGGGGGGATGATCCAGTCGCTGATGAATTAAGGAAAGCAGCCCCACGGTGAGACTGCACCAGATGAATGAATCACAAAAGTCAAAACTTGACAAAACTATGAGTGAAAACTAAAAAACGTGATTCATGTGGTTCGGTCGAGCCAAGGAATACAGCGGCGAGCCAGAAAAAGAAAATACAGAAAATACATCACTACATAAATTAATATACAGAGAGTAGCCGACAGCTGTAGACTAATAGTTTTATGCGCAGGTGAGGGAATGTTTCAAACCTTTTGACCTAGTAATGCCTTCTTGTCAGTGCAGTTAAGGCTGCATCACTGCTGAAGCTAAATCACAAATGACGCCCGTTATTCACCTTAAAGCTGTTGTCTCGTTATTTCCAGTACCTGAACTTCATAATAAAGAGGCTACTGTAGCTAGAATGGATATTCCCAAACCCAGTAAATAATGCATCTATAAGCACAAAACTATTTAGCTAGCTTATTATCCTCTTACCAAAGACATGTGTAAAGAAATAGGACAAGGGGCACGGCGTCTTTAAAGGCTAATATGTCCGTTTCTAGATACAGTGTCACAAGTTCATATGAAGCTCATCGTCCTTATTGCCTAGAAATATAAGGTGAATACATTTAGCACAATACTGCTCCATTGCACAGCCCTGTTAAATATTCCATCCCACTGTATTTTTATTTGTATTCTAATTAGTGTACTTGACTACATTGTGCACAATTGTACAGCCCTGGCCTATTTTGTTTTATAATAATATAATTCTATTCTATTCTATTGTACTTTTATTTAAATTTTGTTTATAATCAATTTTATTTTATTCTGCCTTTTATTTTATTCTACCTTAAATGTCTGTCTGTTAACTCTTTCTGCGCCATGCCCGAGAAAAGTCGGGTTTCGCCGTCATGCATTGAGCGCCATACCAGAGAATTATCGGGTTTTGATCCTTTGATCTTTTGTCCTTTGATCCCCGTTCTATACACTCAGCCGTCGCCCTCTCCCTGGCTCATCTGCCTACGTTGGAATTGCAATGACGATCGAATCTCACCAGGTGGCAGTATCGCCTACCTTTTGAACTGGGAACTGGGGATATCGCTTGTCTTGTGATCCACTCGGGCTGTTTCTGCCTAGGAGTGGATCACAACATAGCAATCGGTGGAAGATTTGGTGCCTCAGAGCTATTATTTCCCGTATGGTAGCCATGCCCAATATACACGACTAATTGCGATCGTCATGGGATCGACTGGGATTTATTCATTTTGGAGTACTTTCTGACTGAGGTAAGGTCTATCTTAGGTAACCTGCTGGTATTTTTTTCACGTAAAACATTCTGTACCGATCACAGTGTTGTGTTTTACTGGACGTAAAACATGCCCGACAAGCACGATCGCAGTTTCTAGTTAAAATTTTAAGACTTTGTGAAGACACATATGTACATGGCATATACCTTTGATTTGGAAGTATTTGGGGTTTCAGACGATCAACCAGAGCGATTTGGGCATATTGCATATAACGCGTCATATCTCACGATCTATGAAAAAAGACTGGATTATTTTGGAAAGGGTCGATGTTTAGCGTGTAATAGCGCACAAACTACAGTATGTAGAAATGAACTGATTAGTCAGTGATGGACTATGAACAATGCCTGTCAAATGAGCCATACTATTGTCTCCATAGCTATAATACAGAACACACAATGGGTCTGCAAACATCGCTAAAATGGTCAATATAGCTGGTGCCATTGAGTACAGATGGGGAAAGGGCGTGGCGCTCAATGAGTTAATGTCGGACCAAACTACCTTTTAAGATTCAAGAGGTTTATCTGTCACATACATACCAGGGCATACAGTGAAATGCGGGTGGCCATGCCCGCTTTGATTGTGCAATAATACTAAATAATAAAAGACATAATAAACAGGTAATAAAATAGACATAAAATAGACATGATAAAATAGACATGTTAAAGTCCCTAATCTGATTCTGATTAACACACACTAACAAACAAACAAACAAACACACGAAGACACACAGCCATGCTAACAGCAGTATACAGGTGTGCTCTGCCACACACACAAACACACACACACACACACACACACACACACTCAACCACTAGCATACACATACACACACACCCAACCACTGACACACATACAGTACACACATACACCCATCCACTGACACACAGATACACACAGATACACACACACACAGATACACACACAGATACACACAGATACACACAGATACACACACACACACACACACACACACACACACACACACACACACACACACACACACACACACACACATGCTCACACACTTTCTCGATTATGCCCCTAGCACCAGCAACTTCCTTGCAGCTGACTTTATTGGCTCAAAAGAACACATTCATGTAATAAGTAGGTGACATTACAGTAAAAAGAGGATGTGTAAATCTTTTACGAGTCTGGAGGTTGTACTCAGTCATCTCTATAGCAGTCATACTAATGCGCCTCTCTTTACCTCAGTCCAGATATGATAATTGACGCTTTGGAAAGGATAACGGAGAAGGAAAGAGTAAACATGTATTACTCACAGGCTTCCCTTCAAGACCCCTCTCTCCTGGACCGCCAGCCTTGCCCTGAAGAAAAAGATAGGAATAGATTTAGATTGAATTGTTAGGGGTTAAGGGGTTTTAAGTGTGTTTCACAAGGATTGTCACAACACACTTAATAAGAAATACAACGGCAAGAAATTCAAAATAAACACACAAAAAAAACCTAGATAGTGCCCATATTTGGTGCAGTGGTTAAGAACCGCATGTATCCATGCTGGTCTAGGATCAGATCCTGCTAGAACCTTCTCTCCTGTGTCTCCTCTACTCTGTCTTCCTTTCAGCATTCATACTGTCTCAATACAGAAAAAGATAGATAGATGATTAATGAATAATCAATCAGAACGGAGCAAAGCAATCAAGTAACTTCAAACTAAAGTGTTTTATGACCATCTAACGGGGAAGATTTTAATTTGTAGTGTTGTTACCTGCATTGCTTTTACCCTTTTTTCTTATTCTCTGCATTGCTTTTACTCTGTCTGTTATGCGCCTTTTATGTCTATTTTACTGCTGTGAAGCACTTTGGGCTGCTATGCTTGTATGAAAGGTATTATTATTATTATGATTATTATTATTATTATTATTATTATTATTATTATTATTATTATTATTATTATTATTATTATTATTATTATTATTATTATTATTATTATTATTATTATTATTATTATTATTATTATTATTATTATTATTATTATTATTATTATTATTATTATTATTATTATTATTATTAATAGTATCTATTATAGAGGACATCAAAGTCAGGGATGACGTAGGTCCATCATTCCGACCCATTACCCTCATCTAGACTGATTAAATTAAAGCAGCTTCCAAACTGTAATTTTCTGCCCCTTGACACACACACACATGCGCGAGCGCACGCAAAAACACACACACGCGCGCGCATGCACGCACGCACGCACACACACACACACACACACACACACACACACACACACACACACACACACACACACACACTGACTAACACACACACCCACACACACACACACACACGCACACACTGACTAACACACACACACACACACACACGCACACACACACACGCACACACACGCACACACACACACACAAACACACACACATGTGAGTCTAGGTAGTTGACCTCTAATAAAAAGCCCTTACCTAACAGACACCAGTGTCGCTGGTGAGTCTCCCTCCCCAGCAAAGGATGACAGATTGGTTTCAGTTAAAACACGGAGCTCACTTTTCAGCTGATGCGTGCCTTTATTAACTCAGCTCAGCTTGGGAGAAGTATCCAGTAATCTGTGGCATAACCCGATACTGCCCTCTAATGAGCACGGCAAACTGGGCAAATAAAGGAGTAATTAAAAGCCTGCTGCTCTCCCTCGCAGACGTTAAGGGCTCTTTAAAGAGAGTTTACAGCGGGCCACAGGCCAAGCTCAGATCCCATGCGGCTAACGCTTGTGGAACAAAGGGCCTCGTTTCGTCTCCGGGACAGATGGGTCCTGGTAAGTGCAGCGTTAGAGGTGTTTCGCGTGCCAGCGGAGGTTTTACAGGATGACTCGTTTTCCTTTAAGTGGCCACGAATTGGTCTGGGCCAGCGGGTTGGAAACCGATTCATTCCAGGACCCACGTATTTAACTCTAGGCTCTGTTGCCCATACCGTTCGAACTCTGAACTCTGTTGCCTATACTCAATCTATACCCATCTACTGCCTCCTCTGCCTACAACTGCCTTACACTGTATTCATGACTAGATAGGCTCAAACTATAGTCTATCCATACGACACTATATGATATAGCATGTAAACCGCAGCGGTTCGGACCAAGCAGCGTCCTTTGAGGAACTCTGTCAGCTGGGGGTGGAACTGCCCTGTTCCAAATGGTGTCAAAGGACGACTTCCCAGATAGTTTTGTGTAACAGACCCTCAGGTTCAGGCTATATAGGGTCAGGTTATTTGTGGCGTGCCTGTCTGAGATTGATAAATCCTTAGACATTGAGACGTACGTACAGGAACATAAAGTTAACTTACTATGAAACCTGGTCCTCCTTTCGTTCCTGACTCGCCCCTCTCTCCCTACAGAAGAAAAAGAACATGTATTAAAACACTAATACAAAAAACACCAAAAAACCTTCAAAAACGTTCAGTTCTTGTCTCTATACATAGACATACAGTAAACGGCCTCCTATGGTGCTGTGAGAAGAAGCTGCAATTGGAACTTGCGCGCTAAAAACGCCACTCCCATAAAGTGTTTTAATTGGTAACACATAAACACACAAGGTTTTGAGCCCTCGCAGGCGCCTAACTGTATATATATATAAACACATGTGGTGTTTCCAGGCTGTGCTCTATCATATACCCATAAACACAGAGCAGATAGCGGGTGTTCAGCATGTGCTCAAATGTCTTGGATTCTTTTGGGAGCAATATTAAGGATGTGACTTCCACTTTCAACTTGAATCTAATCATTAATTCAGCACATAGAGATCATATTTGCACACCTGTATGTCATGTGTGTGTGTGTGTGTGTGCATGCGTGTGTATGTGTGTATGTGTGAGCACGTGTGCGTGCATGTGCATACCTTGGGGCCCTCGGGTCCTGGTTCTCCCAGTGGGCCCTCTGGGCCTCGAGGCCCCTGGAGGACAAAGACAACACAAGATACTGCATGAGGTATGAAGTGCAGGACATCATTCAAACCTTACCTCTCACATGGACAGTGTGGTTGGGTGAACACGTCGTCTCTCGTGAGCCTGGGGTGACAGAAACTCATTCAAAACCCCAACGTATGATTTCACAAAACACACGGGTGTCAATCTTGAGAATGTGGTCGTTTTTATTTGATTGCTGAAAAATTAACCCTTTTGGAGTGTGAGGAAAATGTGCCTGGGCTGTACCTAGTTGATCACATCAACTAGTCAATCTGTACAGAGATTTAACACAGATGGACAATGGACATAGATAACATTTCCCTCACAGGAGATTCAAGGTTTTCACCCAGCAAGGTGTTATTATTATATGACATGATTATTCTCTCACAGACAATGTTGTTTTTCCTACTCAGCAATCTGGTAACACAGGGTGAAGAGAAGACACACAAGCACTTCAGACATGGATTTGCTGCACACACACACACACACACACTGTCTGTACACACACACACACACACACACACACACACACACACACACACACACACACACACACACACACACACACACACACACACACACACACACACACACACACACACACACACACACACACACACACACACACACACACACACACACACACACTCTCTCATGCACGCACAAATGCGCAGACATACACACAGGCGCTGTAAAAACATAAATAATATTAACAATAATCAGCCCATATCCTCTTGGCCCGTATCCCACAGACACCTCCATAAACATTCCACAGGGATCCCTCCCCTGAGGCTCATACCACACAGGTAGACAGATATGCATCTGTAAATAAAGCCTCTCTCTCTTCCTCATTCTCTCAATCTATCTCTCAATCTCTCCGTTTATCTCTTCTCTTTTATTGTCTCTTTACACCTCGTTTCCTTTGATGGTTGTCTTCTCTGCCGCAGGCGTGTTGCATCTGCCGCCTGCCTCCAGCTGTCAATCACCCTTCCACCCCCCCCCCCCCCCCCCCCCCCCCCCCCCCCAAAATAGAAATACAACCGCTTCCCCTGGAACTCTGTTCTGTTCGATTGAGCTAGACGGTTTTATAGGCGCATGGCACAATTTCCTAAAGTGGACAATCCAAATACGGTAATAACAACCGGCGTCAAATCTCTGGTCGACGGCTGGGCACGTTGACAGGCAGATCTCTGGATTGGGAAGTCACACAACTGTCTTCCTTTGAGAAGGTCGGGACGTTGTGTGAAACGCTGCCACAGGAAGTCTCACCGCCATGCCGGTAGACACCTTGACCCCCCCCCCCCCCCTCCCTATGTGTATAATGTTTATGTTTTACAATAGACACCTTGACCCCCCCCCTCTCTATGTGTATAATGTTTATATGTTTTACAATAGACACCTTGACCCCCCCCCCCTCTCTATGTGTATAATGTGTATATGTTTTACAATAGACACCTTGACCCCCCCCCCTCTCTATGTGTATAATGTGTATATGTTTTACAATAGACACCTTGACCCCCCCCCCTCTCTATGTGTATAATGTTTATATGTTTTACAATAGACACCTTGACCCCCCCCCTCTCTATGTGTATAATGTTTATATGTTTTACAATTGACACCTTGACCCTTCTCTCCCCCTCTCTCTATGTGTATAATGTTTATATGTTTTACAATAGACACCTTGACCCCCCCCCCCCATAGCACCTTTAATGACGCAATGCTAATTAAAAAACAGTAAGTAATTAAGAAACAAAGGCCTACTACGGTTTATCATCAAACAGGTACATGTAGAACAATTGAGTTAACATAATTACATAAGAGCTCATCAAAAGACGAGACATATCAAAAGCTAGAGAGGTAGGTCGTAAATCACATTTGAGTGGATGAAGTCAGGATGGATCAAATCAAACCTTTTTCCCACGACACTACATGCCACAGGCAGTGTTCCTCGCTTGCGCTTCCAGAACATGGCCAGGCGTGTGTCAACACACTATATACATTCATCTCCACACTTTGATTTCTTTTATAGCCGCAGATGGTTTAGGGATATGGTGTTAGAGAGATACACACAGTTTAACATGCAATCAGGGAATACCCTCGAGGCTGGCGTAGCGAGAGTTTGCGCGCTCTTTGAACCAGTGTGAACCACATCCCCAATGACAAGCTGTCTCTGTGACACGTCCAGGGGGGCGTTGCTCATGGGACAGGGTTGCAGGCCGTGCAACCGGCTCTGTGAGCAGAAGCACGCGCACGCACATGCACGGATGTGCACGTGCATGCACACAGGAATGCGCTGCACTCGACTGATGCGCCAACTCGCTAAGTAAGTACCCACCTGGCTACTTTGCA
>NC_140167.1:66569828-66571790 GCF_963971535.1 Notolepis coatsorum | reverse complement strand
GAAAACCTGTTTTTATTCCCCAGGTTTTCACCAGGCGTTTTCAGACCAAACATTTCTGGGGTCTCCCTAAGAAGAGCCACTGGGGAGCTGCCCCGAGAACTACAGACCTTCAGGGCTCCCCCGAGAACTACAGACCTTCAGGGCTCCCCCGAGAACTACAGACCTTCAGGGCTCCCCCAAGAACTACAGACCTTCAGGGCCCCCCCGAGAACTACAGACCTTCAGGGCTCCCCCGAGAACTACAGACCTTCAGGGCTCCCCCGAGAACTACAGACCTTCAGGGCTCCCCCGAGAACTACAGACCTTCAGGGCTCCCCTGAGAACTACAGACCTTCAGGGCTTTTTCCCCCCTGTTTGCATTCACACCACCAACAGGAATGCTGCTGCTAAGTGACGCAAGCCAACGCGCTTCTGTCTGCCTCCCCAGCAGGGAGCACTCTGTCCTCTGGACCTGGTGGTATTGTTGTCCAGCAGGGAGGACTCTGTCCTCCGGACCTGGCAGTAACAATGCCCCCTAACAGGGACACCATACAGTTGCGAGTGCTGTCCTTCAGATGAGACATTAAATCGAGGTCCAGACTGAATTTGGTTGGGGTGCCTATCACAAAGAGCAGGGGGTTCCCCGATGTTCCTGGCCAAATTCCCAATCATGTCTCTGACATCAAAACCACCTAACCCCGGGCGGCTAAGTGGCGCAGTGGGCAAGGCGCTCACCACTAACGCAGGAGATGCTGGGTTCGAGCCCAGCTCTCGCCGTTGCTTCCGGCTTGGCTGGTCGTTCATACTAATACAATTGGCAGTATTAGGGGGTGGGAAAGCCGGTGGGTGGGGATCGGACGTTGTGGACAGCGACTCCTACAGGTCGGTAGGTGCGCCTGTACAGCAGAATCAGGAAGCAACGGGGGCAGCGTGAGCCTCCCACGCGTTACTCCTCGCCGCTGAGAGATCGCGCTGTGCAGGTGAAAAGATGCGACGGCTGCCTCCTCGTGTACCGGAGGGGATGCGTCAATACTTTTACCAACGGATTTCCAGTTCCGCGTGCGCGTTCTGCGATCTGATTGGCCACTGACGTTTCTGGTCGTGTGACATGTGCGGCCAATCGTGTGACGCCTGTTTATTTCACCGGTTAAGCTTAGGCACTCTTTCGAAGTTGGTTAAGGTTAGAGTTTGACTTAGAGCAGGGCGATAGAACACCAGCCCTGATTCCAAACTCTAACCTTAACCAACTTCGAAAGAGTTGCCTAAGCTTAACCAGTGATAAACGAGGCGTTAGGTAGTTTGCATGCCGTTTGAGGCGGAAATGGGCAAAGACACAGGCGTCATGCGATTGGACAAACATGTCACATGACCAGAAACGTCAGTGGCCAATCAGATCGCACCAGAAACGTCAGTGGCCAATCAGATCGCAGAATGCGAACACGGAACTGGAAATCCGTTGGTAAAAAAATAGACGCGGAGGGGACACGTGATGCAAGGCTTCGTCCACATTGCAGCCGACCAGTGGGATGCATGGTCTAACAACGTTCGAGAAAGGGGAGGGTAGAATTGGATAGTACGAAATTGGGATGGGAGAAAAAATAGAAAAAATGGGGAGAAAAAGTAGATCAAAAAAATTAAAACACCTAACCCCCCCATAATTGGCTGCTATCCTGTCTCCTGAGCTTTTCAGCCATTGTGTAGTGTGATGTGTGCCTGGTGCCAGTGTATGGCAGCCATTGAGTCTGCATAGCCCAAGGTTGGGTGCTACATAGTGGTGGTGAAGGAGGCCGTTTCCAGCCTACACTGTAAAGCGCTTTGAGTGTTTCGACAACAGTCCCTGAACTATGAAAAAGTCCCTCTGATCCGAAAACGCCTACTGTGCCTGATGTGCCTTACTCTGCATTTAGCTGTTTATCTGTCTTCATGCTTACACACACACACACACACACACATACACACTCATAAAAGCATCGATACTATAAC
>NC_140167.1:66552328-66564828 GCF_963971535.1 Notolepis coatsorum | reverse complement strand
GAGTGACAGCGCTGAGACTGAGAACGATGTTACAGCATGTTACTGTATGTTACGTAAGGGATAATGTATAGCTACGAGGTCATTGTCGCAAAATAATTGACCGACACAGAGTTTAGAACACAGAGGCGCCTCACCGAGGTGTTTTAAACGTAGTGAAGGTCAATTATTTTGCGACAATGACCGAGTATAGGCTATACATTATCCCGCTTATTACATGGCTAACTTACTAACAATATACCTAATTCATTTTACACCATCGACAAGACGAGATCAAATGCAGACGCAGTTCTGTTCTGTCGCTCCGCGCTGTCATCGCCGGCAGCCGGCAGGTCTGTGGTCTGATTGCACTGATGACTGAGTGCAGCTGTGCATATGCTGAGCAGTGTGTGTCAGTGGGCTTGATTGGTCCAGCTGTGCACAGCGACCATTATTGCTCGGCAGAGGTCCGTTATTACTCTGACGAGCGCTATTGACCAATCACAATCAAGCATTTCGGCGAATGTTAAAACACCATGTAATAATGTATGTTATTGTATGTTACAGTATGTTACTGTCTGTTACTGTATGTTACAGTATGTTATTGTATGTTACAGTATGTTACAGTATGTTATTGTATGTTACAGTATGTTACTGTCTGTTACTGTATGTTACAGTATGTTATTGTATGTTACAGTATGTTATTGTATGTTACAGTATGTTACTGTATGTTACTGTATGTTACAGTATGTTATTGCATGTTACAGTATGTATGTTACATTATGTTACAGTTTGTTACTGTATGGTACAGTCTGTTACAGTCTGTTACAGTCTGTTACTGTGTGTTACAGTATGTGCATCAGTTGCAGTGTGTGGGCATGTGCCTAATCTTCCCAGCCTTGCTCTTACCTAGGAACAATCTCACTGGTGCTTTTCACTATTAACTATATATGTTGTATTGTGCTATTAAATTATATACATTATATATATACTGTATATAATCACTTACATTTTTACTCTAATAGAAAGTGCACTGAATTGCATATTAATGTATGAAATGTTCTATGAAAAAAGTTAGATTTATTGGTTGATTTGACTGATTATACAGTATACACAAAATTACACCCTTATCTAGTCCCCAGCCTTGTTCATCGATGAAGTACTGTATAAAGAACAAGCTTTGACACTTACAAGTGCGCCTTGCAAGCCGAAGTCTCCAGGACCCCCTGGCAAGCCTGGATACCCCTTGTAGCAAAACAGAGGAGGGAGAAAACACACCAGACAAGTAAGTAGACAGTTAAAGATCAGACTACATTTCATCAACTGTTGCTGAATAGCATCTGGGCTAGTTTCACTGTCAGCCATTGCAGACCTCTCCTGCAGTTCGCCTATCCTACAGTAGTGCTGCACAACCTCTCAGGGGATCAGCTGTGCAGCTCAGTGCAGTAATTTTACGATGGCTACAAACTATCTATTTAGATCAGGGGTTCTCAAACTTTTTTTATACGACGACCCCATTTTATTTAGGATTTTTTCTGGCGACCCCACACTTAATGTATCGTGTAATTTCAACATGGAATTAAGGAATATAAAAAATAAGGCTGTCAAAGTTAACGTGTTATTATTAATGCGTTAACGCACAATTCTTTTAATGCCACTATTTTTTTTAACGCTAGATTAACATTTACATTTTTTATTTTTATTTTGTATCTTCAGGGAAGCAGATTGGATACCTGAAATGGGTTGATTCTGTCCAGGGGGATAGTGATCAAATTACTTTAGTCATCAATTACACAACAACAGTTACCTTGTGTAAAAAAGATAATTATTATAATTTTTTTATCCACTTTTTCTCCTCCTGTTTTTCTGTGTTTTTCTCCCATCCCAATTTAGTCGTTATGCCAATTCCCCCCTCCCCTTCCTGGTCGTTGCTCACATGTGCCCCCCACTGGTCGTCTAGGGAGCAGATGTTTCTCCGAGACATAGAAGACAGCCATCAGCATCTTTTCACCTGACAGCGAGGACTCTCATTGGTGAGGTGTAACGTGTGGGAGGTCACACTACCCTCACCATCTCCCTCCCTCGCTGTGCGGGCTCCCTGACCGACCTGTAGGAGTCGCTGTTTACAACGACCAGAATACCACCCCACCGGCTTCCCTCCCGCTGACTCTGCCAATTGAGCCAGTATGACGGCCGGCCAAGCCGGAGGCAACGCTGACAGCCGGATTCGATACCAGTGTCTCTCGCGTTGGTGACAAGCGTTTAGTCCGCTGCGCCACCCAGCCGCCTAAAGATAATTATTTTCATTGTACTGAATCTTTCTCATAACATTAATGCATACTTGTATTAATGTGTATTGATATGAACCAGAGGCCCGCATATGGCTGTAGCCAGCCAAAGGGGATTTGGCTATTTGTAGTTATAAAGTCAATCCAAATAACAATATTAAGTAAAATAACACAAGAAAGTACTCATCCTCGACTGTCTAACTATGAATGAACACAACCGAGCCTTTGCAGTGGCTGCCCCTAAACTGTGGAACAGTCTTCCACTACAAATTAGGTCTGCTCAGACCCTAGAAAACGTTCTATTTTCTTTGGCGTTTTGAGGCTTAGTAAGCCATATATCCCTGGTCGTGTCGTGATTATTTTTAATGTATTGCAGCTTCTGATTTTGTGTATACACTGTATTTGTAATTCCTTTTGTATTTCTTAGTTTTTTATATTGTTTTAATGTATTGCAGCTTCTGATTGTGTGTATACTGTATTTTGTATATATATTTTTTGTATTTCTCAGTTTTTATATTGTATATTTTGTATTTCTCTGTGTTATATTGTGAAGCACTTTGGTACAACTTCGGTTGATTTTAAATGTGCTATATAAATAAAGTTGACCTTGACCTTGACCTTGACAACACTCCAACTCACCATCTTCAGATAATAAAGTACTCAACCTCTACTGTCTTTAACCTGTTAAGCCCTAGCCATATTTTCAGAAAATTTGCCTAAAAGTACATACCCAAGTAAATGGAAGATTGCTCCACATCTACAAGGCCATTTGCATGTTCTTGGGGGGGGGGGGGGGGGGGGGGGGAGTAGTCGACTGCCAGTTTTAGTCGACTATACAAATCCTTAGTCGGGGACAGGCCTACTATGTTTGAGTAAATTGTAATGAACCAAAGGAGAATATAAATTATTATTATTAGTTTTTTTTTCTCCATCTTTGACAGTGAATAACACTGAGCTCATTTAGCACCTTCTTGAGATCAAGTGTACTAAAAAGCTAAGTAAATTAACAAAGGGCAGATCATTTACAGTTTTTTTTTGTAGATACAGTACAGAATTTTGCCATCCGGACACATGCAATATGAAATATGAATATAGAATATCAGGCCTATAAATTACTTTATTATGGCCAAGTCATACATTGTTGACTTGTATAAATAAAGGTTAAAAGTAAAAACATAACTGACACATAAGTAACATCTAGGAAAGCTCTCTCTCTGTCTCTCTGCAATGAGCATGGCTATTTAGCTAGCTAGCGGCTAACATTACTTTACCACATAATTGAATGACTAGGATGCAAAAGCACTTTCAGTTTTCACTGCACACACAAAACGGTCGCAATTTCGAGCCCTTTAGGTTTTCCTAGTCAAGGAATCAAATCGTCTGCTATGGCTGCATGCATGGCGCTAACGTTATTGTTTTTAAATGCGCAACTGTCGGAAAAACATGCCATTGATAAGAGGAATCGGACAATTAGGTTGAGTAGTTGGGAACCGGTTCTCGATTCCCATCCCTACAACTCACCATCTTTAGATAATAAACTACTCAACCTCTACTGTCTTTAACTATACATGAACACAACACTCTAACTCACCATCTTTAGATACCGTAATTCCTCTAATAGTAACCCCGGCTTGTATTTGTTTCAACTGTAGCGGATACCAGGCTTGTATTAGGAGGAGGCATGTATAAGAGAGAGGCCTATATTTCTAATTTTCAAACAGATCATAATGAATAAATCAACATTTTGTGTCAGTTTGAACCCAGTAAAATGTACTGGGTTCATTTATTGAAACCAAGTACTGTATGAAATACGGTAGTAAACAGTGCAATTACAGGTGGTAAAAAAAAGTAAAATAAAGTAAAATAGTGCAATCACAATACTGGTATAATAATAATAATAATAATAATAATAATAATAATAATAATAATAATAATAATAATAATAATAATAATAATAATAATAATAATAATAATAATAATAATAATAATAATAATAATAATAATAATAATAATAATAATAATAATAATAATAATAATAATAATAATAATAATAATAACTTCATTTTATACAATTCTGAGGTAGGCTTACTCTCTTGGTTAACATTAACACCATACCATTATATGGCATTTACTGCACAGCCAGGCCAGCATATAACAACAATAACTAAATATACCCGGCTTGTATTAGGAGGCCGGCTTATAATTGCTTAGCTCAACAGCGCACCCGGTCATTAATAGAGACCCGGTTTTTAATTGAATACCGGTTACTATTAGAGGAATTACGGTAATAAGGTACTCAACCTCTACGGTCTTTAACTATGAATGAACACAACACTCTAACTTACCATCTTTAGATAATAAAGTACTCAACCTCTACTATCTTTAGCTATGAATGAACACAATACTAACTTACCATATTTAGAAAATAAAGTACTCAACCTCTACTCTCTTTAACTATGAATGAACACAACACTCTTAACACTTTGAATGCCACGGGTCCCGTGGTTTAAAAGCAAGCGTATGCCACCACCCACTTCAATGATAGAGCACTCGCATTTGTGAACGCATTTACTATATCTTAAATTATGGCTATGTGTCTAATCTGGCCGGCGCTTATCAATGACTTGTTTGCAGTCAACATTGTCAAAACGGATTGTTTTTTTAATCGGTTCATTTCCGTTTTATACCATTTTGAAAAACGCTTGTTTCTTGAAACTTCCAGAAGATTTCAGAAGATTCTGTGATAAACGCCCTTTACTGTAATACACAAAACACGTTGTAATTTTTCTGCCTATTTATGAATCGTTTTCAAATAAACGCTAGATTATCGATAGTATATGTGTACGTTATAGAAGCGGGCTGAAAAATCAAATCTCTTATTTCCTGATCGCACACACACACACACACACACACACACACACACACACACACACACACACACACACACACACACACACACACACACACACACCACACACACACACACACACACACACACACACACACACACACACACACACACACACACACACACACACATAGGGCCCACGTTGATATCTCTGTGAAAAAAGCTCTGATTATCCTAAGACTGGTAAAATAGATTCCTTACCTCAGATCAGATGTTCTCCAAAAAGATTATTCCAATTCCTGATCGCCATTCCAAATATCGATCGCGTTTATTGATCCAACGCTGGGTGGTCGAAACACCGATTCCACGCTGTTATGATCGTCCAGAATGAATCCGATTGTCTCGGGTGACTTGTCTGAGAAGTAAAATGAGGAAGCAGGATTTCCCCCCCCCCCCCATGCTTTTCATTCAGTCTAATCCAATGGGGTGCAGTACCACAGGGATAGACGATAGGGGGCGGTATTTTCCCAATGGAGCTCAGAGAGAGTTCCAGTGGTAACAGGAGGCTAGATTGATGCAATATTAATGGAAATCGCTAATAAAAAAAGAAAACGATTAAAAACGAGATCTCTCATCTCTCTGGCACTCAGCGGTCGGCATGAACTAACAAGAAATCTCGTCGCTGGCACTCAAAGTGTTAACTTAACCATCTTCAGATGATACAGTTTGAAAACATTGTTCTGCTGAAAAACCTTCTGGTAGTGTTTCAAACTGCAGTGCTTTAAAATGTCAGTCGCTACTATTTCTAGTCATGAACACAAAAAGAGAGATACAGACTAAAACTACTGAGATCTGTAAGAAAATATGTTTTAGATCTGATTCCAATCCCTGTCAGGCATCTCCATACAAAACCAGAACTCTGTAAGAAAATCATCATAACAACCCCATAATAAAATCCTAATCTATGCTGAACCACTCATAAACCCTTCATAATGTGATCTGGCCCCCCTCCACTGTGGTTAGAAGCACAACACCCCCCCCCCCCCCCCACACACACACACACACACATACATACTGTGCAGACAGACAGACATACAGATAGACAGACAGAAGGGCAAACACACACACACACACACACACTCATCAGATCAGACCATCCATCCATCTACTCATCCAACCATTCAGCCATCAGGCCATACTGCCAGGCGGTCACCCAGTAAGTCACAGAGACAGCCAGCACAGGGACATGGTCCAAAGCCACAGCCCTGGAGCCAAGAGCCAGGCCCCCTTTCCACAACCACAGAACATAACAGCACTCCCTACCACAGGAAACTGGGGTATACCCACACAGACGCATGACACAGTGATTTATCCTTCCATGTAACACGTGGCGACAGCCATGAAAATACTTGTTACGATTTTCCTTCCCACTATGTACATGCAATTATAATAACTTCATAATGATAAAAAAAAAGAAAGGAAAGTGCAACATCTCTCACACGCCCTTAAAGGGAGCAGGCTTGCTGTTTTATGTTTTTTACCACACGTGTGTTTTACTCTACCATGGGGGACATGGAGCCCAGTGAACCAGGGGTAATACAACCAGGGGTAAGAGAACCAGGGGTAAGAGAACCAGGGGTAATACAACCAGGGGTAAGAGAACCAGGGGTAAGAGAACCAGGGGTAATACAACCAGGGGTAAGAGAACCAGGGGTAAGAGAACCAGGGGTAAGAGAACCAGGGGTAATACAACCAGGGGTAAGAGAACCAGGGGTAAGAGAACCAGGGGTAAGAGAACCAGGGGTAATACAACCAGGGGTAAGAGAACCAGGGGTAAGAGAACCAGGGGTAAGAGAACCAGGGGTAATAGAACCAGGGGTAAGAGAACCAGGGGTAAGAGAACCAGGGGTAATAGAACCAAGGGTAAGAGAACCAGGGGTAAGAGAACCAGGGGTAAGATAACCAGGGGTAATAGAACCAGTGGTAAGAGAACCAGGGGTAATAGAACCAGCGACACTAGAGTCTACCATCAAGAGCCGACAAGTCTCACACCAACAAGTTAGAGCTGAGTATGAATCCTGAGACAACGAAAGGAGTCCTGATGTACAGTATGAAGTTCATAAGGCAGACTGAAAGTAACCAGTACCACGCAAAATGATCCTATGTACACGCTATTAACTTTTCGTACTGCACCTTGTGTTTACTTACTCATAGCATATATTCAGATTAAAATTCTTTACTGCCTATATAAATTGTAACATATAATATAACCAAATACAGACCCTCATCTGCACCTTTGTTTACACAGTTTATTTGTTCCCATATTTTTATATTCAGATACATTTTATTGCCTATATTTATGTCTTTCTGCTATTACACTGCCCATACCTGTACCTCCCATCCCCCTCCCCCATGCTGCTATGACACTCGAATTTCCCCAAGGGGATCAATAAAGGAATATCTTATCTCATCTTCATTTACGAACAGAAACAACACAACATTGTAGAATGTAGACCTGCCCCCATAGAACGTGGACCTCCACTGGTTAAGACCCCGTGACGAGGCACTAGATTTGCAGTCTTAGACAAATACGATTTGGTTTCTCAAAATAGCATGCGAGGCTCAATGCGTAATGGCGTGTGACCATAGAGATGCAGAGAGACAGTGGTTTGAGTCAGATGATGTTCTTGTCCAGGGTGTGTTGATCTAACGATGGATTGACTCTCTCGATGTATATCGCTACGTAATGGCTCCCAATTTAGTCTATAAAGAGGCTCTTTTGTTTTCAATATGCTGTATATTGTATACTGTAATATACCGTGGCTGTGAGAAGATTAGATAAGATAAGATATTCCTTTATTGATCCCCTTGGGGGAAATTCGGGCATCATAGCAGCATGGGGGAGGGAGGGGTACAGGTATGGTAATAGTAGAAAGACACAAATATAGGCAATACAATTAGATCGAGGAGGCTTTGGCTGTATTGTGTAGATAGGAAGGAACTGCCCCCTCTGGCTTTGATCTCTTAGCGTGTGACCCACTAACCCACCCACATACAACCCCCCCCCCCCCCCCCCCCCCTCCACCCTTTTTATCTGTGGTACAACCTAACTGGTGTAAAATCTGGACAGAATCTGACCGTTCACCCTTCAGACAAGAAGCAGCACCATACAACGTGAACAGTACCACTTACCTTGGCCCACTCTCCCCAGGAGGACCCAATGGACCTGCCGGGCCTCTGTCACCCTAGGAGAAAGAGAGAGAGAGAGAGAGAGAGAGAGAGAGAGAGAGAGAGAGAGAGAGAGAGAGAGAGAGAGAGAGAGAGAGAGAGAGAGAGAGAGAGAGAGAGAGATCATTAAACGGTGACCCGAAACCTTGAGACATCAAAACCCAAAATGCCAACTCTGCTCACAGCTCTCTTAAGAACAACCGTGAAACTGGAGAGGGCCTCCTTAAACACAGTGGGCCAGAGTGACAGCTGGCAGAGTGGGGCTTAATGCAAACAGATTCTATAAAACCAGGTCAGTTACACGGTGCGAGGTGTGTTAAAGACCTAATCCCTAATCCAAACATCAACAAAAGAAGGAGCCGCACCTCCCAAAATTATGGGATTTCTTTTTTCCATTCTCAAACTAATTGATAGATGTCTTGATATGAAAGCTGAAGATATTATTAGCAAGCATATTTCAAAGCTCCAAAAGCATTGGGTACATTTGTAAAACAACAAAAACATTTATTTTGTGTAACAGATCTTTATAGGAGTTATGGCCATTCAAGGAAGTTGATAAAAAAAAAATTACAAAAAAAAGGCTTTGCATCCATTCCAAGATTTCACCTCAAATATACCCCCCAACTATCGAGGACTGGGGCTTTAAAAAAGGAAAGGTTGCGTCAGGTGAGGCCACAGCTGCCCGGCTCTCCTCTCCAACCTCCTCTCTCCACCCGCCTGTATCGATGTTGTTTTAACCCCCCCCCCCCCCCCCCACGCTCAGTCATGCTCACGAGTCTACAAGCACCTGACGGGCCTGAAGAAGAGGCTCCGCGCTGGGAACACCGGTCCAAGATCAGACGGCACAACTCCATTATATGTATATAACGTGAAAGGAATCCGCGGGCTGTCAGGGTTCGGCCGGTGCCGACAGATCGAGGTAGTGAGGAGCGGAGGAGGAGGAGGAGAAGGAGGAGAAGGAGGAGGAATAAGGAGGTGTAATTGACGGAGATTGAATGACGGCTTCAAATCCTGGGAAGGTGCCCTGACACACGGGTGGGAGGTGGGGTGGTTCTGTGTGTGTGTGCGTGTGTGCGTGTGTGTGTGTGTGTGTGTGTGTGTGTGTGTGTGTGTGTGTGTGTGTGCGGGCGTGCGTGCGTGCGTGCGTGTGTGTGTGTGTGTGTGCGGGCGTGCGCGTGTGTACATTATGTGTGTGTATATATGCTGTGTGCACGTGCCTGTGCATGCTGCATGAATGTGTCTGCTGACAGAACGTAGAGAAGCGCTTCTCTTTTGGATGTACTGTACCGGCACAGTCTTACGAGTCCCACGAGTAGCTAAAGTGAACAGACTGTATCTGTGAGGGCGGCGGAACAGGCAAGGAGTGGACACTTTGCTCCAATTTAACACAGGGGTCAGTAGGGCCTGTGAACAAACCAATTGTACCTCATTTTCTTTCGTAAGGTGGAATCTGTCAAACAGCGACCTCTAGGCAAAACCCCACTAAGGTCTTGCACTTTGCTCGCATTTTTTGTTTTGAAGAATAATACGTCACTATATAGGTATATTATAAATATACATATTATAGCTATATTTTTTTTATCCACTTTTTCTCCTTATTTTTCTATTTTTCTCCCATCCCAATTTCGTATTTCCAATTCTCCCCTCCCCTGTCTTGAACATTGCTCGCATATGCCCGCCACTGGTCGGTTGTAGGGAGGATAGAAGCCTTGCATCACGTGTCCCCTCCGGTACACGAGGAGGCAGCCTGTCACATCTTTTCACCTGCCAGCGCGGACTCTCATTGGCGAGGTGTAACGCATGGGAGGCTCACACTATACCCCTGCCACTTCCTGTCTCTGCTGCAACCGACGCTGTCCACAACGTCCAGATTACCACCCATCGACTTCCACCCGCTGGCTCTGCCAATTGAGCCAGTATGACGGCCGGCCCAAGCCGGAGGCAATGCTGACACCCGGATTCGAGACCGGAGTCTCTTGCATTGGTGACGAGCGCAATCTCCGCTGTGCCACCCAGCCGCTCATATTATAGCTATATTGTAACTTATTACCGTGTGAATTTCTCTAGACCTCTCTTGGTAGGGCCAGCAATTAGCAACCCCTCCCCCTATCCCCACTCAACTCCAACACCACAAAAGAAATGTAAACAAAGTTCAGTTCAGTTCAGTTCAGAGTTTTTATTTGCCACATGGAATCATACAATCATAGTTTCTTCATTACACAATCATAAATAGTCATTCCATGGACAAAAGGAGCAGGAAGAAGAATACATCTTATAGTTACCTAAGAGACTATAAGTGCAGTACCAAGAGAGTGCTCTTTTGCCTAGAGGTCACTGTTTGATGTCACATTACAGATTCTAACTTTAAGGTGAGACAGAACCCCCGAAATCGCCTTTTTGCTCTTTTTCAACGATATTGAGATTTAGTTAAATAATAGATTTAGATTTGAAATAGTTGTTTATTTTACTTAATTTTGTCTGATTGTGTCCATAGATCCCAATTACAATACAGAACTTTGAGGGCGTTTTCAAAAAAATACGTTTTTATGCATTTTACTTTTTTACACACAAAGACAAGCAAGTTTTGGAATCTGGCATTATCCATGTCGGTGATTCGTGTCTTGGCGATATATGCAAATGTGCGCATATTAAATGAGGATGCGCCTAATTTGCATAATATACACATACAATTCTGAAAACTTGCAATATATATCTTTTTTGTTTACATGTACGTACATAACAAACTGGAAACGTTTCATAGTGATATCTATTCAAATATTTAGTTTGTCTATTAGGGGGGACTGTCTCGCCTTAAACTCGCCCCCCTCTGGCAATCTGCGGCTGCAGGGAAGGAAGGACCCGACGACAGCCACGTGTGTTTGACAGTGTTGTTATGGATGTGGATGCGGAGGGCGCTGAGTGTTTGACAGTGTTGTTATGGATGTGGATGCGGAGGGCGCTGAGTGTTTGACAGTGTTGTTATGGATGTGGATGCGGAGGGCGCTGAGTGTTTGACAGTGTTGTTATGGATGTGGATGTGGAGGGTGCTGAGTGTTTGTCTAAGTGTGCGTTGGGCCCTGTGGGGCCCCAGGGGCCGCGGCTGTTCTACACAGGATCTAATTAAAGGGGTCTGCCACTGACGGGGCCCCCGGCCGACCTGTGAGTGACAGCCTAATGGGAGGGGAAACAGCACAGCTCCTTACCTTTTCACCAGGGACTCCTGTCACCCCAGCTATACCCAACAGGCCTGCTAGACCCTGCAGAGAGAGAGACAGAGAGAGAGAGAGAGAGAGAGAGAGAGAGAGAGATAGATAGAGAGAGATAGATAGAGAGAGACATAGAGAGAGAGAGAGAGAGAGATAGAGAGAGACATAGAGAGAACGAGAGAGAGACAGAGAGAGATAGAGAGAGAGAGAGAGAGATAGAGAGAGAAAGCGAGAGAGAGAGAGACAGACAGAGAGAGACAGACAGAGACAGAGAGGAGAGAGGAATGATGGAAGAGAAAAAATAAGAGGGAGAAAGAAAGAAAGAAAGAACAAACCAAATGTACGAAATAAAGATGAGAGGAGGAGGAGTGAGGAAAGGAGAGGAGAGAGAAGAAATAAGGGAATGAGAGAAAGAGAGAGAGGGAGGAAGTAAAGAGAGTGATCAATGGACACACATCAGGAGAAAGTATGTTCACGAGAGCAGACGTGATCCCAGCTCGTCATGAACGTTGCTTTCCAATCTGTGTTGACACCTGGAATGCGGGGAGGTCATAGATTAGCATGTAACGCTGATGTCAGGAGGGAGCTGGGGCTCTCTGCTGTTCTTACAGCGGAGGAAAAAAGACAAATGTTGATCTTGGCAGATGTTGGTATCCCTGTGTTTTTATTACATGTCTCAAACGCCGTTCCCCTTCCAGCTACTTAGTATTAATGTATTAATAAGTTTGTTATTGGAAATTACACCCCAATGTTTGCTTTCAATAAAACAACTGTGTATTAGGCTACGTTTCAGGGGAACACCGCTCAAATCAAAAGCTGCTCTCTCCCAAAGGCAGAAACCAGAGAAGTAAGAATCAAACTTGTGATGTCATCAAGTATAAAGTCTGGAGCAGCTCCATTGAATAGGAGACTGATTTTGTGGAGCCACTGAAGGTTTGTTTTATTTTTCATATC
>NC_140167.1:66442328-66547328 GCF_963971535.1 Notolepis coatsorum | reverse complement strand
TATGGCAATAATGTTGAGGTTTGTTCGACCCGTGAGATATAAACACGAAATTCATGTCAATATTTGTAATATCACGTTGTTTGTCTGCGGCTGGTGTGAGCTGGGTAGTGTAGTTATATCCGCATTTCAGGGTCTGGCTTATAGAAAAGACAGAGGGTTGACATAACTACCACGGACGACAACGCATGACGTACAGTATATCATGCCAGTTAGGGTACCTTGTGTATACTGTTATACTTGTGTATACTGTCTTACTCAAAATATATATTCAGATTCTAATTATTTATTGCCTATATTTATTGTAACATATAATATAACAGATAGGGTATACACACCCTCATCTCCCCCTCTGTTTACACTGTTTATCTTTCTTGTATTATTATATTCAGAGTAAATTATATTGTTTAAACTGTTTATTTTCCTCATACTTGTATATGAATATCTAATTTGATTACCTATATTTAGGTCTTTCTACTATTACCCTGCCCATACCCCATCCTGCTATGACGCCCGATTTCTCCAAGGAGATCAATAAAGGAATAGCATACCATATCTTATCTTAACTAGGCTTTCATAGTACGTGAAATAAAATATATTCTGTGCCATACATTGTCCATACATGGTCATACACTCCTTGCTTCTCTCTCTTCTCTGTGTGTATGTGTGTGTGTGTGTGTGTGTGTGTGTGTGTGTGTGTGTGTGTGTGTGTGTGTGTGTGTGTGTGTGTGTGTGTCTCTCTCTCACTTTCTCTCTCCTGTCGTTCTCTTTGTCTCTTTACCTCCACACGCACATGGGGGATGTGAAGTCAAAAGTCAAGAGGTGCACAGAGGGCCGTTGACATCCCCAGCACTGGGGGGGTAGTTTTTCCCTTTCTCTTTATTGCTGTGAATTTGAGGTGAACCCCCAAAATAGATAGGTGGTCGACGCAAATTTGACGAAAGAAATATGGCCCTGCTCTAAAAGCTTCCCCATAAAGATGTCCATTGGGAGGAGTTTATGGAGTTCCTCTGGAGCGATAAAGACATACATCTGCACAGAAATGTAATGCACAGAATACAGCCCGTTCTCACATCCAAGGCTGGCAGACAAATTACTGCCATAAAATGATGGATAACGTTGTCATGGTGACGACCTCTGGTACGGCATGAGTGTGAGACCCGGGGAGGGTGAGGTTTGACCGCGGCAAAAGAGATTTACGGTGACAACTGTGTCATACAATCAAATGTTCTGAGTCTCAGGTTAACTGTCTGTAGTGTGGTAGTGAAAGTATTAACTATTAACCCTTTGTAGTGTGCTAGTGAAAGGGTTAAGCCTTTGTAGTGTGGTCGTGAAAGGGTTAAGCTTTTGTAGTGTGGTAGTGAAAGGGTTAAACAATAACAAAGAATAACAATTCCACATGAAAAGATGAGCGGGAACCAAGGCACTCACATGTTTGTGAAATGATATAAACAAGGGACAATACTGTACGTCTTAGGATGTCTGAAGGAGATTACAATGACACACCTGGAACGGTAGACATTTTCACAGAACAGACCACAACCCTCTCAGTTGTAGAGCGGAAGCCAATTTCAAAATGTTTTTTTTATCACAACGCCGACTCATCCTTGATCTTATAACGGAATATAACGTCTATTATGCCAGTTAGGGCACAGACTCTCACCTGCACCTTGTGTAGCCTCTTAACTCATTCACGGCCAACCACGACTATAGTCGGGTTATCTCGCCAACCGTTGAGCGCCAGGACCCCCAAAAACCAGAGTATACTATTCTATTTTTTTTTTTATTCTATACAGTCTCACGGACCTCGGTGTATCATTGGAACTCATTCTGAGACCCCAAGAGTGCAATACCGGCCAAATTCTGCTAGGTGGCAGTATCGCCTACCCTTTGAAACCTTATTTCACACTGTGTGTTACATTGTATATGGTCCGGGGCGGAGAATTTAGACCAAGCCAAGTGAATCGCTTCATCCGAGCACTTTGGAACGCGTTCAGCACACTTCATGCATATTTTGTGCCAGTTCATGTCAGGGACCCGATGGACATCAATACTGGAAATCGCGATCAGACAATTGGAATATTCTTTCTGGGATACCTCCTAGTAAAGGTAAGGACTATATGACATCAATCCTACTTTGATCCAACAATGATTTCACATAGATCGCAATAATCAACGTATGTAGTATTAAAAAAAATGCTGTTGCTGATGATCAGAGCATCACAAAACGACCCCCTCCCTTTGATGCATTCATGATGAAACATAATACCTATTATATACCTTTGACTTGGAAATAGTAACGTGTCCAGGCGAGTAACGCAAACGCCTATAACAAAATTCACATAACGCTCCATAACGCAGCTTCCAGGAATTAGCCAGGATCACGCTGAAACTATACAATATTCACCACGGGATAACACGCAAACGTATACATGAAAAAATTTACTATTTTTTACATGTTGGACGAGAGATAGTGACTGTCAAATGAGCCATAGTATTGTCTCCATAGCTATAATAGAGAATATAGATATAGCTCTGCAAACATCGTGACGCACAGTGAAAATGCCTATCTTTTAAAGTGTGGCCCATTGAATGCAAGGATGGAGATAATGGCTGGCGCTGAAAGTGTTAAGCATCGGGCAAAATGGGGCTATTTTCTTTTTTCTTTTGACAATTGCATACCCAAAGTTATTTGGGATATATTATACTTTATACATATAGCATATGCATGAGTCTGGTCTCATTAGGTAACATTCTGAAGTTTTTTACACAATAAGAAAAAATCACTTTGAGTGCTAATGAAATAGAGTAAGGTTTGAAGACACTGAAGTAAAAGTTTTGTGTACTCACATTTCTTTTTACTCGTTGCCAGCATTTCCGCTGTCAGCGGTGACTGGTCAGTTCAGGACCGCTCACAACTGGACGTGGTCACTCGTCAGAACAGCTTGTCAAATGCCGTTCGCCGGATATTTTGTCTTGTAACTCGAGACCCAAAGCACGCAATAGGTTGAGTGTGGTGACGATCGAAAGGCGGCAAATTCAACTTTCTAACAATGTATTGGTTGAGCCGACAGATGAGAGCAAAGTGCCGTGACGTGCGCACAAGTACGTGACGGCCTGTCATAGAATATATTCAGATTCGGTTATAATTTTTTCTATATACATTTTATTGTAACGTCTATTATAATCGACCCTCAGGAAGAAGAGGTTCCTCTCGCCTCTGTGGTATTTTAACATGGAGCAGGAACAACGTTCCTCTCGCCTCTGTGGTATTTTAACATGGAGCAGGAACAACGTTCCTCTCGCCTCTGTGGTATTTTAACATGGAGCAGGAACAAGAGGTTCCTCTCACCTCTCCTGTGGTATTTTAACATGGAGCAGGAACAAGAGGTTCCTCTCACCTCTGTGGTATTTTAACATGGAGCAGGAACAAGAGGTTCCTCTCACCTCTCCTGTGGTATTTTAACATGGAGCAGGAACAAGAGGTTCCTCTCACCTCTCCTGTGGTATTTTAACATGGAGCAGGAAGAAGAGGTTCCTCTCACCTCTGTGGTATTTTAACATGGAGCAGGAACAAGAGGTTCCTCTCACCTCTCCTGTGGTATTTTAACATGGAGCAGGAACAAGAGGTTCCTCTCACCTCTGTGGTATTTTAACATGGAGCAGGAACAAGAGGTTCCTCTCACCTCTGTGGTATTTTAACATGGAGCAGGAACAAGAGGTTCCTCTCACCTCTGTGGTATTTTAACATGGAGCAGGAACAAGAGGTTCCTCTCACCTCTGTGGTATTTTAACATGGAGCAGGAACAAGAGGTTCCTCTCACCTCTCTTTCCATTTCCATTTCACACTGCATCCTCGCAAACAACGAAACAAACTACGAAAACGCGAGTCAGGGAAAACATCCGACATCTTTGTAAAATGTTTTCCTTATTATTATTATTATTATTATTATTATTATTATTATTATTATTATTATTATTATTATTATTATTATTATTATTATTATTATTATTATTATTATTATTATTATTATTATTATTATTATTATTATTATTATTATTATTGTTATTATTTAAAAAAAAATATTTAAAGGACAATCGAGTTTTGGACAGATAGACGCACAGCTGGGCTAAGCACCTCCCCCCTGCTCGACCACGATTTGCAGAGGCACTCGTCTTTCACCAGGATGACCAGAACGCGTGTAGTATAATGCCAGCGGAAGAGTGCAAGAGCGCTTCCGCATTCTTCGCCGCGCATGCGCATGAGGTCCTCGCTTAGTTCAGACGCCCCATTCAACACGGTGAATCCCAAACTCGAAACTCCGTTAAGCTCCAGAGAGAGAGGCTGAAAACCGCCAGTTCTTGCCTGACGGATGGGAGCCGAATCGCGTATCCGAGTTTTCTGATGAATAGCCCCAAAACATGGAGGTCGCGAACGGCGCCGGCTTCGCTGACCAGAGCTCTCTTAGATTCAAAATTTTTATCGCAGCCTGGAACATACATGTTTCGGAACCAATGTGTAACTAGACAGTTACAATATAACATTTATATTAATTAACCCAGTTAATGCCTTAAGAGAAAGAGTCTGGTGGTCAATTACTACGGAAATGTTGTGTCTTACTAATAATAACTAATTCCGCGGTCAATAGAAGTCACCGCGATTCGGCTCCCATCCGTCGGGCAAGAACTGGCGGTTTTCAGCCTCTCTCTCTGGAGCTTAACGGAGTTTCGAGTTTGGGATTCACCGTGTTGAATGGGGCGTCTGAACTAAGCGAGGACCTCATGCGCATTCGCGGCGAAGAATGCGGAAGCGCTCTTGCACTCTTCCGCTGGCATTATGCTACACGCGACCAGAACACGGTGGTGCCAGCCATAGATATATATAAAGACTAGATGGCTCAAGGCGGAGTCTCCCACGTAGTTCACCGGCGGCCATCTTGCTTGAGTGGACTACTGCTTTAAAAGGGAACTATCTTATAAATTGCCTTTTCCAGTGTTTAGCATTGTTTTCTAGCAATGTGGGGTTGTACCAACATTGTCGCAAATTCTATTTTTGGCGCATTCCTCCAGTTCAGATGAGACAAGGTCCTCCCCCACTGAACCAAGCCATTCTGTTTAGAATCGCTCGCTGACGTGAATAGACACTGATCTGCCACCGCCCGCCCACAATCAACTGTGATACGTTTATATGAGCAGCGAGTGGAAATAATGCGAAAGCGGTTTCCCTGTCACTGACACTTCCTCAAAAAGTGAGAAAAAGAGAGAGAGAGAGAGAGAGAGAGAGAGAGAGAGAGAGGCTCTCTGTGAGGTTTTGTCCGCTGCTCACCTACTCGCTCTGTTCCTTTAAGCCTACTCGCTCTGTTCCTTTAGTTTTCTGTTAATCAATTGCATTCTCCTCACCTCACTAGCCCCCACCCTCGCGTTCGTTTGCTCTTCAGCAACCACACCCTTGGACTACCTGTCATTATGTGTTTGATTGGTCTGGTGCCGAACACACACTTCTAGTTTCAAGTATCAATTACCTTCACGCACCTGATGTGCATTCTAATTAGTTCCCTTGTGGGCTTTAAGTACCTCGCTCTCCCCTCAGTTCCTGTCGGGTCGTCCCGTATCATTCCGTATCATATCTCTATCACCAAGACTCCTTCGGGAGGTTCTCTGTCTGTTATGCTGCTTTCACCTCCGGCGTGAGATGCACTCTAGCCTTCGCCTCCTGTCTCCGTTTGCCTGAAGGAGACACTGGACTGCGCTCTCTAAACTTCCACGGGAGGTATTCCAGTGTTCCACTTCAGACCTCCGCGCAGCAGACGTCCAGACGCGCATCCAGACCTCCGCGCAGCAGACGCCCAGATGCGCATTCAGACCTCCGCGCAGCAGACGCCCTGACGCGCATCCAGACCTCCGCGCAGCAGACGCGCTCTTCACTCCAGACGCGCATCGCTTCCTAATACTCTACGGGAGGATGCGTCTCTCCGAGCCGGCGCGCTCTTCCGCGCAGACGCGCATCCAGACCTCCGCGCAGCAGACGCGCTCTTCACTCCAGACGCGCATCGCTTCCTAATACTCTACGGGAGGATGCGTCTCTCCGAGCCGGCGTGCTCTTCCGCGCAGACGCGCTCCTCACTCCAGACGCGCATTCAGACGCACTCCAGATGCGTCTTCCGTACCGGCGCGTACTCCAAGCAGACGCGCACCACTCTGACCTCCGCGCCAGATGCGCCCTCCGTACCGGCGCGTTCTCCAAGCAGTCGCGCACCACTCAGACCTCCGCCTGGACAACCCGTTTTCCCCGTGGCGACGCGCTCGCCCTTTTGATCCTACTCTCTTTACGCACAGCGCCTGGGTGAGTTTTTATGACGGTCTTTGATCCTATTCGTTTTTCGTGTGTTTAAAGACACTGAAGATTTCCTGCTTTTTGTCAGACTGTCACTCACCCAGCGTCAGCTTTTTGGATTATTCGTTGGGATAATATTTGGCCTTAACTTCGCTCACTGTGTGTATACACACCGAAGATATTATCTCTTGGATTTGTATTTGGGACTTCGCTCACAGTGTTTATTTGCACCGAAGATTCTATCACGTGGATTGTGTTTTGGGACGTTACTCACAGTGTATATATACACCGAAGATTCAGTCACTTGGATTACTCTGTTTTTTGGGACAAGTCACTTCTCCCGTCACCTGCTCTGTTCCCAACTGTACTCTGAGCTAACCCGCTCCCTCTCTCCCTCTCGGTCCCGTTACCACCTCGGAGATCTGCCGAGAGAAATCTGCAGAGCGGCTCTGACGTCCACCGTCTGCTTCCTCAGACGAACCATCCCGGGAGAAGCTGCAGAGCAGCAACATTCATTAATGCTTGTATCCCAGGCTTTGTCTGTTTTCTCTGTCCCAGTATGCAGCTCCAGCCCTCGCCCTGTTCCAAGGCCTTACCCTGTTTTCTCCAGTCCTCCCTGTCCATTCCGTCCAGTCCGTCTAGTCCTCCTAGTCCTCCCTGTCTAGTCCTTCCAGTCCTCCCTCTCCCCAGCCCGCCTCCGCGGGCCTCTGTCCCTGTTTCCCCACTCTAGTCCTCCTAGTCCTCCCTGTCCCCAGCCCGCCTCCGCGGGCCTCTGTCCCTGTCTCCCCTCTCTAGTCCTCCCTGTCCAGTCCTCCTAGTCCTCCCTTTCCTGCCTTGTCCCTTGCCCCGGCCCTGTTCCGTTAGCCTTCCCCTTAGCCAGCTCGCCTCTTAAAGGCACTGTACCTTTTCCCTTTCTTGTTATCCAGTATTTTGTGTTCTCCCTTAAAGGGACAGTGCCGTTTTCTGTGTGTTTCAATAAATGCCCAGTTCTTGGCTTACTCTCATACCTGTCTTGTGTTGTGCGATTGGGGTCGGTTACAAACCATAACACTCTCATACTGTGCAACTCATCTCGGAGCATTTACACACACTCACGACTGCGTGTGTGTGGGGGGAAACACACGCTTGCTTTCGGAAAGCGATCTCTCCTCTCTCCCTCTCCCTATCTCTCTCTCCCTCTCTGTCTGTCTCTCTCTCTCCCTCTCTATCTCTCTCTCTCTCCCTCTCTCTCGCTCGTTCTCTCTCTCGCTCTCTCTGTATCAGCACTCGCGTCAAGTCAACATGCAAAATATCATAGTGCACGCTCCCACGCGTATTCCGATCCGTGCAATAATATTCACGGGGGTATACAGGTGCAGCTCAATAAATTAGAATATCGTGGAAAAGTAATTTTATTTCAGTAATTCATTTCAAAAAGCGAAACTATCATAGATTATAGATTCATTACACACAAAGTGAAATATTTCAAGCCTTTATTTGTTTTAATTTTGATGATTATGGCTTACAGCTCATGCAAGCCCAAAATTCTGTATTTCAGTTTTGAATAAGACCAATACATTTTTCTTTTATATAGAAATGTCATACATGTTCATGTATGTTCACTCAGTACTTGGTTGGGGCTCCTTTTGCACAAATTACTGCATCAATACAGCTAAATATATAGACCTTTCCACGATATTCTAATTTATTGAGCTGCACCTGTATATTGTCATTTGAAACAAGTTACCAATGCATTGTCCCGTGGGAGTATGCCCCCCCTGCGGCGAAATTAATGAGTCGCTCTCTATCTCTCTCCCAAAAGGTATCTGCCAGTGCATTGCAGTGCAGACTGTGGGTGACTGTCACTCAAAGCGCATTGCGAGTATGGGCGGAGCCCAGCCAAAAACAGCTTGGAATCCTGAAGGCAGAAAATGCTGCTCTAAAGTACTTGATTAGAAATACAAAACAATGAGAGCGGTTAGGTGGCGTAGCGGAGATTGCGTTCGTCACCAACCCCGAAGCTGTGAGCTGGATTCGCCTGTTCGAATCCAGCTCACAGCCCCGGGGTTGTCACCAGCTTGGCTGGCCGTTCACACTAATACAATTGGCTGTATTAGAGGGTGGGAGAAGCTAGCGGGGTGGGTCCGGGTCGTTGTAAACAGCGACTCCTACAGTTCGGTCGGGGCGCCTGCTAAGCGCGGATAAATGCCCAAAACCCCCACCACCTCCTAATAGACAGTCTCCTCCCCACCGCATGTATATATTCCCTCCCCGCCGTATGTATATTTCCCTCCCACCCACCCACCCCCTCCTAATGTACAGTCCCCTCCCCATCATATGTATATACTCTGTCAGGATCTAGGGGTAACAGTACTGTATATTTGAATACCGCCTATGTCACAAATGTATCAGTACTAAATACCTATATGTCCCTATGCCATAAATGTCATGTATGTTGTGTATGTCATAAATGTCTATATGAATTGAAAATGGGGGACCCTGATGGAAACAAGACAAACGTCTTTCTCAGGTCTGCATCCCCTTAACAATTGTATGTATTGAGCCGTACTGTATTGTACCCATTCTGCAATCTGTTAAATAAAGTTTTCATTCATTCATTCATTCATAGGACCTGAGTGGGATAGTGTGATCCTTCCACACGCTACGCCCTCTCAGGCTGCGGTTACACCTTTCGTATCATTTCGTATTGTTTTCTTATACGTATCGCCGCGACGTCATGCGCCGCGAGTCACACTTTCGTTTTTTTTTCGTTTTTGTCAGCCGAGCACACTGATGTAGTACACTGCCAAAGCAGTAGGTGGCAGTAGGTGGCAAACATGAAGGCAATTTCAACCAATCAGAACGAATGTGCCAATACACTTCCTGGTGGAAGCTCCAGCAAAGAAAATGTCAATAAGGCAGGCGCCTATGCCGCGCCACCATCTTGTCACCATTTACTCAATGCAGCAATAATTTTTCAGCAAAGCCTAATAAAAGTGCAATAAACAAAACGGATACATTCACTGTGTGTTCTGCCTGTCATTTGTTGATGAAACAAAACTAACATCAACACAAGTGACCACCAAGAGCGGATAGTTTAGTCTAAAAAACGATCGGTAGCATTGTTAGCTGCATGCTAACGTCAATGGAGTATGCCATTATAACAATATAGCATTGTGGCTAGAAGCTAACGTTAGCTCACGCTACTTAGCCAGCATCAAAACTGATGATATCGCGAGCTATCAGTAGTTAGATAACATTAGAGACAACGCTGTGTGTATTAAACAAAGGTGAATAGATGACTGGGCCATTTTGTTTAATGCTTGTTAAGTTGAAAGAGGAACTCTGAGCTAACAGGGTCTGAATCCTGATAGCTCACGTTAGCCAGCTGCTCATGCAATCGGTAATGCTAGCAGAATGAATGGATGTAAACTTTATTTAACATATTGCATATGGGTACAATACAATACGGCTCAATACAAACAATTGTTAAGGGAATGCAGACTGTTGTAGCTTGGACTGGGGTCCTTATAACAATAACTTGACAACACATGGTAGCTGAAGCTATTTGGGACACGGAGCTCTGCCTCTGTCCCAAACACACACACTGTTGTCACCGGAAGGGCACGCAGATGGTATCTACTGCGCATGGGCGTTTTCGCAACAACTGCTCCGTGCTGACTACACGCTGTTGTCGAAGCGTTTTTTTTGCGTATCTCCAAACGCAAACACAATTTTGCGTTTCAGCCGTATCCACAAAAAAACGCCAAAAAACGCATTTCTGTGTAGATAGGACATCAAACGTCGTCAAAAACGTATAAAAAAACGCCAGGAATACACTAGTCTAACCATAGCCTCAGGGAGGATCCGTGCTGCCAGGTGAAAAGAAGCGGTTGATTGGCTGGACGTGTGTCGGAGGAAGCACGTGATAGCCTCCACTCTCCCAGATGATCTGACTGTGGGGGGTAAGTGTGCAGCGACCAGGAAGGGATTGGGAATTGGCATACGACTAACATTGGGATGGGAGAAAATCGGAGGAAAATGGAGGGGAAAAAATATTAAAAAAAAAAAAAAAAAAAAAAAAAATGAATTGTTTTGAAAAAAAACCTTACAGATGTGTTCCATAGACTCACAGGAATTGTGTAAAATTGCCCAAATAGTGAAAGAAATAGTAAGATAGTTATATAGTAAAAATACTCTTAACTCACTGAAATCTTGACGGATTTACAAACGGTTTGGTTTATTACAAACGTTATTAATGTGGCTATGATTATTGCTTGGAATAATTTTTTTATATGAAAGTCTAGAGTATGATAACTACATCTCTGACGTTTTTAACAAACCAAACGGTTGAAAATGTAGCAAGCTATGGTTATTTCAATAGTACTTGCACCATAGACATGCATGTTATGAGTGGGCGTGCTCCACCTACGCAAGATGGCCACCATGTGGCAACGTCGGTCTCCGTTGGCCAGCAGCGCGGGTGGGTCATCTAGTGATATATATCTATGGTGACAGCAGCTTTATTTCTAATGTACATTTCGCAGTGACCCCGGGCTAACCTGTGATAGTCAACAACAGTTGCTCTCAGGCCCATCCGCGTCTAATTTATTTGGAGAGTGATGTAATGTCGCTCATTAGACCTTCCATATGTTCCAGTGGGCTGTTGTTTTATTTTTTTTACATTGCCCTGCGGTTCTTCCTCATCTTCAAAGGGTCTTGGAGTCTGCGGTAAAGTCCCTAATCCCTCTCATATGTTCACTGCTATGCAACAGAGCCCAACAAGGCCTTGTTTGGTGGCCTGTAATATTCACAGAATGCAAATATTAACATTGAGGGGGCCCTCTGAATGGGGCGAATGCACTGAGAGACTGAGGGTGTGTATGTGTGTGTGCACATGTGTGTATGTATACAGTATGTGTGTGTGTGCGTGTGTGTGTGTATTTTCAAAAGGAAAGTACCAACATTTGTGTTACGCTAAGTTTAAGTGGAGCGTATAAAGGCAAAGACAGCTGCCTGAAACAATGCAGTTTTGCCAGTTAATTATAAATTTTAAAAAAATCACAAAACAGATGGCGCTGAACTGTCACAGGGTCGTTGATGTTTGGCCTATTAGCGGCAGAGGCACGCTTCATTACGGAGATCAGCGTCCCTTTTTTGGGTCCAAGATGTCACTATTTAGGTAGTTTAATTTGACAACAAACACAGTGCACTGTTTCATTGCAGAAAGTCCGACATACTTTGGTTTTGTCTAAGAGAACTTTTGGCACGTGTGAACAGAACACACACAAGCCAGATGAGGTCACTTCCACAGAACACCAGCAGACCGCTTCTTTTTCTTCTGCTCCTATGCTCTACGGTGGTGGGCTGCTAATTTCACTATGAAAACATTATTGAGGGATTTGCTGCAGGATCCACATTTTTCTTAAACATGTGGGTCAGGGAGACCAGTGGGGGCGCCAGAGAGGTTATAGAGCTTCCTCCATACACCACTAGAGCTTCCTTCATACACCACTAGAGCTTCCTCCATATGCCTCCTGCCTCTATGCCCCCTGCCTCCATATGCCTTTTTTTTTATCCACTTTTTCTCCCATTTTCAATTTTTCTCCCATCCCAATTTCGTATCATCCAATTCAACCCTCCCCTGTCTCGAACACTGTTTCTTGCCTCCCACAAGCCGGCTGCAATGTGGACTAAGTCATACATAGCATCAGTCCCCTCCGATACTCGAGGTAACAGCAGTCACATCTTTTCACCTGTGCGGCGCAATCTTTCAGCGTCAGGGGTCTGCGCTTTGGAGGGGCGCCGCCCCTATCGCTTCCTGATTCTACTGCGCAGGTGCACCAACTGACCTGTAGGAGTCGCTGTCCACAACGCCCGATCCCCACCCATCAGTTTCCCACCCCCTAATACTGCCAATGTGTATTAGTACGGACGACCAGCTAAACTGAAAGCAATGTGGAGCGCTGGGCTCGAACAGGCGAACCCAGCGTCTCCAGTATTCGTGGTGAGCGCCTTGCCCACTGCACCTCTCCATATGCCTTCTGACTTCATATTTATTTAGTTTTTTTTACCAAAAGAACCCTATAAAATACATAATGAACACATATTTTCTAAGTTTGTGTGGGACCGTTTAATCGAGGCTAAGTCTTATCAAAATCTTGTAATGTCGGCAACATCCATCAAGCGAACATACATAAATACCTTTAAAAGACTAATGGAAACTCTCAAGTCTCAACATTCAAACTCTTGTTAAGGCAGTACTTAATGAAAAGCTGCATGCGGCCCATAACCGGAGGGCTTTTGATGACTGTATTTACTGTACACTGATGAAATGGAAGCAGCTAATTGCTACCTCTGCTGTGTTCCTCTGAACTGCTGCAAAGTCAGCTAATAACACCAGACTCACTTGTGGTCCACTTTTTCCGACGTTTCCCAGGTCTCCCTTCTCCCCCTGTAAACACAAGACGTTGAAACAGTGTCGGTTAACGTCCTCATGTGTGCAGCGGCACAGACCCCACAGTCACACTGCATTATGTTGGATTCAAACTTATTTAGCAAACTGGAAACAAATAGTTTTTTTTATGGGAGTTACTCAGAAGTTTAAACAGTAAGGTGTGGAGCACCCCAAGGAAGTTGCCTTGGGCCTTTGCTCTATACCATATTTACAAATGACATGCCTCTTGTCCTAAATAAGTCCTATATTTTCAATGTATGCAGATGATTCAACAATTTACACATATGGAACTCTCTTCCCAGACATGTTATGCAGGAGAATAGAAAATGTTGTTTCAGAATTTTGGTAAAACAATATTTTCAACCAGAGATATTGACATTCCCTAATAGATATTAAAGGTGTGTACGTAAATGAAAATGTACGTGTCTGATAAGGAGATAGGGATATATGTAAATGAAAATGTATGTGTCTGATATATTATTAGAAGATTGAACAAATTGGTTGATATAAACATAGATAATGTATGAAAAAGCTAAATGATGTATTGTAATATGAATTGATTAGGAGTATTGTTGTATTGTATTATGAATTGATTAGGAGTATGTACTGTTGAATTGTATTATGAATTGATTAGGAGTATGTACTGTTGAATTGTATTATGAATTGATTAGGAGTATGTATTCTTGTTTTAATTTGTCTGTATGCCATGTGAATGTCTGAGTGTATAATGTACATGTAAGTCTGTAACTGTATTTGACGTGTTATGGATTCCAGGAAGAATATCCACAGCACTGCTGTAATGGGGATCCAAATAAAGGTAAACTTAAACCCGGGGGTCGTGCCACCAGCAGCTTTATTACAGTGTCCCAGATAAACACATAAAAGAAGCACACGTGGGACTGCTCTTCATTTCTCCTATTGCTTCCCCCGCTGCCTGCTGCCAAGCGTAATGACAGCCCAGGGTGAATTCCCGTCCCCTTGCTAATTAACACACTTCGACATGTTTAGTACAAACACACACTCAACAAAACACAACCGCCACATCCGAAAGAAAGAAAGAAAGAAAGAAAGAAAGAAAGAAAGAAAGAAAGAAAGAAAGAAAGAAAGAAAGAAAGAAAGAAAGAAAGAAAGAAAGAAAGAAAGAAAGAAAGAAAGAAAACCAGGCCGACTCAGTCACAAACGCAAGGATGCAGGCACTCGCAGCGAAACACTAAGCTGTAATTTCCATTGCTATAAAGACCCAGGGACACATTGTGCAACGATGATGCTGCTGTGTTTTGCGGTGGGCATAAAGGACCAATTACAGCCCGGCGATGATGGTACTATGTTTTGCGGTGGGCAGAGACGGCCAATTACAGCCCACAAAGTACGGTTGCTCTCTGGACGTGGAACTAAGACTTGGCCTGTGCTTGAAGAGCTGCGAGCGCACCACTGTGATTAGATAGTGTGTTTGTGTAAAGATACAGGAATCCAGCGCTGACACAGTGGATATTAATGCTCACTGGTCTGGAATCACACACTTTAACATGAGTGGCAGCTTGCCAAAGAAGAGGAGACTAGACATCAAGCAAGATAGGATACGATAGATAGATAGACAGACAGACAGACAGACAGACAGACAGACAGACAGACAGACAGACAGACAGACAGATAGATAGATAGATAGATAGATAGATAGATAGATAGATAGATAGATAGATAGATAGATAGATAGATAGATAGATAGATAGATAGATAGATAGATAGATAGATAGATAGATAGATAGATAGATTCACATTTTATTCTCCATAAATGAGAGCTTTTACGGATTTCACTGTACTGTTCGTGCCTGAACCAGAAGAGCTTGTATGGGTTAACTGACCTATGTCAAACCCCGCCCTTCTTTTCTTGATCCTCCAATCACAACTTGAGACAGTGTTTCACGCATCGCTGTTGGGAGGTTTTTCTCTCATTTGGCCAAAACGTGCTATCCGTATCGCAGCCCGCTAGCTTTTAGAATAGAAAAGAAAAGATTGACGGAGTGTCTCGTAGGTTTACCTGCCAACGTGACTCTGGACATTCAACATGTGGCTGGTTGTATGTTATGGCTGAATTATCTAAGTAACAAATACTGACTCACCTTTAGTCCTTCCGGGCCTGGTTCACCTAGGTGGCCTTTCCTTCCAATCCTCCCCTGCAAGGAAACACACACACACACACACACACACACACACACACACACACACACACACACACACACACACACACACACACACCTTTTAAAGATTTATTTTTTAGCATCTATTGCTTTCATGGACAGACATGACTGACAGATGAGGAGAGGATGAACGGGAGACGAGGCGGGGAAGACAAATGGGAGTCACCGGGAGTGGGAAGAGAACCCGGGACGGCGGCTTCGCGACGCAGCACGATACATGGTGTGCTACTAGAGCGCCCACACACACACTCCTTTTAATGTTCTTATCATATCTGCTGCATCCAGAACACTAGCGTGAATGTATACTAGAGTGAATTGTAACACCTGAACCATCTGCAGAGCAATTTAGGGGGTAGAATATTGTGTGTATGTGTGTGTGTATGTGTATGTGTGTGTGTGTGTGTGTGTGTGTGTGTGTGTGTGTGTGTGTGTGCGTGCCCAGGGCCCTGTTTCTTGTACGTGGTTCAACTAAGTCGATCAAGATGTCATTATCCAGCTTCAGTTAACCCGATGTTTGAAGCCGGGATTTTCCTGTTCCACGAAGGTGGATTCAGTCTCGTTAACTCAAGCCAGACTTGCGACTCAGGCTAAAGGTGAAAAGCCAGCACGTATCGATGGCAGAGATCCTGATTCTCTAACGGCATTGATTGATTAATTGATTTAAGACTTTATTGACAGATTGCAATACGGCTCAATCGCCTCGCCGACAAGTTAAATGCGTTATCTATAGGCTAATTTTAAGTCCCTCATTACCTCAATCAATCAGATTATATTTCTTTAAACTTGCCTGCTGGATTGAATAATCAAATGAGATCTTGCTAGCGAAAATAATTAGTTAACTGTTATACAGAATTACGATACGGCTCTCTTACCCATTGATTGATGTATAGTCAATCTTTAACTTATCTCCAATGTGGTCTAACGGGTTGTTCTTTTGACTTTCACACAGACGACCGGGGTTCGAGACCCTAGTCGTCTCCCTCTTTTTGCAATATAGGAATAATTCAATTTGGTGCACGTTGAGAGCTATATAAAGAATGACATCCTCAATGCATGTAGATTTATAATATTTTAACTTAAAACCAGGCTACTTTGGCGTATAATCATTAATATTATATTCAAAAAAATCATATTGGAAACACCGGATTTTGAACCCCGGTCGCTGGGTTGGCAGGCTTGAGCACTACCGCTGCACCACTGTGCCAGATGGGATAAATTCATTGTTTATACATTAATGAACGAGAGACCCGTGTTTAGAATATCCTTTGTTTTGAATGAAGTTTATCTCTTTATCCTCATTCATTAATGTGACGTCAACGGCTCATTCAATTTCTCAAATCCGTCAAACAGCGCATCTCATCAGACATCTTAATCCCAGTTACAATTAAAATAACCACATAATGTGTACATCGCACGAGCGAGCGCCACCGTCGCCACGGTATATATAACGTGCATTATTTAGGACAAAGTGAATTTAGTATCAGCATTTTGGGTCTATTTTACATTTCAAAAGCCCCCTCTGGAAGAATGGAGCACAAAAACGTAATTCAGAATGGTATAATGCAGATCGTAGACTGTGGGAATAGTTTCAGGAAACGGGCTGTCACTTTCTTTGCGGGGGCGTGGCTCTGCGTGATCCGGCTAACTTGAACTTGAACTCTGCTTTCGACCAGGCTCAAACTTTTGGATCTGTTGTCATGGTGATTTGGAAAATCCACGTACATGGAACCGGAAAGTCCGGCTAACTCAGTTATCCAGTTAAAGTTATCCGGCTAACTCAGTTATCCAGGTACAAGAAACAGGGCCCAGGAATGCTTACTGTGGGTCCAGCAATTCCAGGTGGGCCGAGTGGTCCCTCATCGCCCTGCAGAAACATAGAATAACGAGACCCACATACAACCACACACACACACACACACACACACACACACACACACACACACACACACACACACACACACACACACACACACACACACACACACACACACACACACACACACACACACACACACACACACACACACACACACACACACACACACACACACACACACACACACACACACACACACACACACACAAAGAGGCCGACAGTAAATACAGCTGGTGCGCCAAGTGATTCAGCAGGAGCAACAAACAAGGTCCAAACACACAGACATCAGAGGAGTCACGCTATGACCTCCTGGTGTTTCTGCAGTGTTACAGCTGTTCTCCTTCAAACCCTCCTTTATTTATTACATGTTGACGCAAACGTTAAATTACATGCGTATTACACGTAGACGCAAGCATTAAATTATATGCTTATTACACATAGACGCAAGTGTTAAATTACATGCTTATTACACGTTGTTGCAATTGTTAAATTACCTGCTTATTACACATAGACACAACCGTTAAATTACATGCTTATTACACGTAGACACAACGGTTAAATGACATGCCTATATCACACGTAGACACAACCGTTAAATTACATGCTTATTACACGTAGACACAACCGTTAAATTACATGCTTATTACACGTAGACACAACGGTTAAATGACATGCCTATCACACGTAGACACAACCGTTAAATTACATGCTTATTACATGTAGATGCAACCATACTTATTGCACGGTTGAGTCAATTCTACACAGTCCATATTATTATTATCTTTTAATTGGGTCGCACACAATTGGGTGGCCATGGAGGGAGAGAGAGAGAGTTAGAGAGTTAGAGAAAAAGAGAGAGATAGAGAGAGAGAGAGATAGAGAGATAGAGAGGGGGTGAGGGAAATGGAGAGAGAAATTGAGAGATAGAGAGAGATAGAGAGAGAGAGAGAGAGAGAGAGAGAGAGAGATAGATAGAGAGAGAGAGATAGGGAGAGAGAGAGAGAGAGAGAGAGAGAGAGAGAGAGAGAGAGAGAGAGAGAGAGAGAGAGAGAGAGGGACGGGATAAAGATAGAGGGGGAGAGCGAGAGATAGAGAGAGAGAGATAGAGAGAGAGGGGGGGGTAAAGATAGAGGGGGAGAGAGAGAGGGGGAGAGAGAGAGAGAGAGAGAGAGAGAGAGAGAGAGAGAGAGAGAGAGAGAGAGAGAGAGAGAGAGAGAGAGAGAGAGGGGGGGGAAAGATAGAGGGGGAGAGAGAGAGAGAGGGGAGAGAGAGAGAGAGAGAGAGAGAGAGAGAGAGAGAGAGAGAGAGAGAGAGAGAGAGAGAGAGAGAGAGAGAGAGAGAGAGAGAGAGAGAGGGATACAGTAATGTAACATCAGCCCAGTGGAAAGGTGTGCTCTCTGTTCTGTGCCGTCTGCCAAGATGCTTCTGTTCTTTCCTTCTCTCCATGGCAGCTAAACCTCCCCGTCTTGTTTTTATTAGCACCCCAGTGGTGCATCATGACATCATGCTATGGAACATGCCCCCGAGAGAGAGACACACTCTGATCCACACGGCAACTCAAAGGAATACGACTGGATGCATTTAATGGTGATGAATGTACAGTACAAAGGTGAACGAGGATCCAAATAGTGATCCAATGGAAATCCCAAGCGGCAGGTATTTTCCAGCTGTCAGCGGCAGTTAGAGTGGCACGGTGTATTGAAGCCGCTGATCAGGGTATAGGAGTGAGAGAGAGACTCACCTCTGTTCCTTTTGGCCCTGGTGGTCCCTGGGGACCTCTGGCACCCTGAAGACCCTACGAAACAAGAGAGAATAGGTGAAGAAGAGCATAGATAGATAGATAGATAGATAGATAGATAGATAGATAGATAGATAGATAGATAGATAGATAGATAGATAGATAGATAGATAGATAGATAGATAGATAGATAGATAGATAGATAGATAGATAGATAGATAGATAGATAGATAGATAGATAGATAGATAGATAGATAGATAGATACTTTTACACAAACTTTTTCTCTGAGAATTGATGCAATTATCCCCAGCAGTTCCAGTGAGCACCACATGTACAGTATCAGAATGCATACAGTATAAGGCAAATATACAAAAGACCAACCACAAACATACACAGATTATATTTAGAACCAATGCTGTTGTGTGCTCGCTGTTTGTTTCGATGATATGATGCGTACCTTTGGGCCAGGTGGTCCGTTAGATCCTGGAACACCTATGTCCCCAGGAAAACCCTTAAGACATCAGAAAGAGAGATGGTTAGCCACTGTGAGTCACAGGTCTGATTCATTGAGTCTGATCCCACTTGCTAGATCACCTTGTCACCACTCCTCTAGAATTGGATTATCAGACATTCTTTTTACGTTTATTTATCCAGGGTCAATTGACTCAAGGCCATTTGTTCTTGTTACTGTAAGACGCATCCTCCCACAGAGTCATTCAGTTACACACATTCAGCCCTGCAAGCTGCCTCGTGCCAGCAGCCTTTTAATCCTGGCCGCAGAGCGATTTCACTGGAGCAGTCTGGGACTGCTGTATTACTCTCTGGTATAACATTCAGAATTCGTAGCATGTCATTCAGTTTTGGCTGAATAGCTGGTATCCACGGTGACGCCACTGGCTTGTTTCCTGGTTATGTCCGGCAATCATGTTGTGTGATTCTGAACGAGGAGTGAATTGTTGAGGTTTATCGACCCATTAGGATGGACCACAAAGTGCTCAAGGGCACTTCAGTTTGAGGGAGGGGAGAGTGTTACCCACATTTTCCAACTGCTTCCAGAATTTCAACCAATTTCAACCAACCTTCTAGTCACAAGCTCACCTCACCAACCTGTAGCGTACTGCTGTCACTACATCAGACATCACTAGCACTAACAGGATACTGCTGTCACATCACTAGTACTAACCACAAGACACACTGTTGTTATGTGGAACAATAGCACTTCATTGGCAGCCAATTGACCATATTCACATGGCAAGCATTTAGTTCTTATGTAATGCTCAGGTTGGGTTCCTTTCCACCCTGTTCCAGGTACTGAAGGTAAAAGGGAGTAGGATTGTGTGCCTTTAAGCTTCATTCACCTTTCAGTGCAAGAAAGGTTTTGCCGCACTGAATGAATTCCACTTCAACCCGCCTCCACACCACCATCCCAGACCTTTCCACATGCAGCCAATGTTTCTTTTGTGCATAACATTGCTATGGATACCAGAGACAGGAAGAATTAGGTTATAAATGCAGCTATGAATGTTATATCACTGTGCAATATCACTTCATTACATTGACCTTGCTCGATAGATACAGTACATGATCAGCTACCTACATTACGTGACATAGCCTAGTAGTCAACACACCGATCAACTCGATAAGGACTGGTAGGGTGTCATTCGCACTGTTCGTTGTTCCGGAGTGCTACCGCATTTCGAAATGATCGCTTTGATCTTTGGATTGTTGAGTCGACATTTGTGAACATGAGCGACTCTTTCCCACAGCCATGGACTAGAGAAACAAAGACTCTAATCTGCGATGTCATCAAGAGATGAGACTTGGAGCGTCGCCATCGACAACTGCCCTGTTTCGCTAACTGTGACATCACTGTGTAAACAGAGCGCGTGCTGCCGTTGTGTGGTGGGGCGCTAAGTGCAATTTGTTCTCATTGACAAAGCTGTGTTAACCCTTTCACTACCACACTACCACATGGTTAACCCTTTCTCTGCGACACAACAAAGGGTTAACCCTTTCACTACCACACTACGGAAGGTTAACCCTTTACTATCACACTACAGACGGTTAACAGTCTGTAGTGTGATAGTAAAGGGTTAACCTTCTGTAGTGTGGTAGTGAAATGGTTAAAAGGACCTTGTTAAACAGGCTGAAGTTAAACATCTCAAAAACCAAGAGCCTAATATATTGGGATCCAAGCATGCTATAAGAAAAGACGTGAAGCTAAGTATATCTTTAGACGGAACAGTTATTGAGCAAGTTAGAGAGGCAAAGCTATTGGGTGTCACACTTGATGGAACACTCTCATGGTCACACCAACAATGTGGTTGCCAAAATGAGCAGAGGTATTTCAATTATCAGAAGGTGTAGGTATTTTCTAACCGATCTGATATTGAAGCAAGTGATACAGTCATTAGTTCTTTCTCACCTTGATTACTGTCCAGCTGTCTGGTCTAATGCCTCAAGACAAGAGCTCAATAAGATCCAGCTCACTCAGAACAGAGCGGCCCGTCTGGCCCTGAACTGCTCAATGAGAAACAGTGTGGAGGGGATGCATACCAAGCTGTCGTGGTTGAAGGTGGAAGACAGACTGGATTGCAGCCTGATCTTGTTAATGAGGAATATATATATCTCAAGAGAACCTATCTGTTTGTATTCACAGCTAACATGTACACATTATCGACACAAGTATGGTACTAGGCATGCCTGTAGGGAAACGTTCACACTGCTACTACCAAAAACCAATGCAGCAAAGAAAACTGTTATATAGAGCCATGTCATATTGGAATAAACTGCCAGTACATCTTACTCAGATAACCAGTAAGATAAGTTTTAAAAATAATTTGAAAAGAGCATTGAGAGAAAAAGAAATTAGTTTACATTATTAAAGAAAAACACAGATACTGTAGTTTACACTGTAAAGATATGACTGTCTGAGAGTTTAATCCCTTTTATTGTATTTTCTGTTATCTGATACTCTGTTTGTGTACTGTACAATTTGGAATTATTTTTATATGTAGGAATATTGGAATATATTTTTAAATGTATGCTACTATAATGTTATGTATGTATGTACTGTTTTTGTTGTGTGTGGACCCCAGGAAGACTAGTTGTTGCTGTGGTGATGACTAATGGGGATCCATAATAAAAGATAAGATAAGATAATAATCTTAACTACCCACCCCATATATTCTGTATGATAGTATGTGCTATACATATCACATTATATACATTATATATTTACTGCATATATATATAATATATATATATTAAGGCTGTCAAAGTTAACGCGGTATTAACGCGTTATCGCCCAATTCTATTAACGCCACTATTTTTAACTCACAATTAACTTTTAAGATTTTTTTTTAATTTTTTTTGTACACTTCACTCAGGTGTATTATTGATGCTCTCATTGATACTATGTTTGTTTCTGAAGTGTGTGTGTGTGTGTGTGTGTGTGTGTGTGTGTGTGTGTGTGTGTGTGTGTGTGTGTGTGTGTGTGTGTGTGTGTGTGTGTGTGTGTGTGTGTGTGAGATATATATAGAGAGAGAGGGGGGTGAGAGAGATGAGGAAGGGGCAAGAGAGAAAGAGCTGGGAGAGTGTGTGTGTGAGAGAGAGGGGGGGGGGTGTGATTACTCAGCCCTTGTGTGTGTGAATGTAACAAGTTCCTAACGTTTCCTTTCCCCTATTATTTCATGCACACTTTATTCATTGTTTTAAATTATTATTTTCTTTTAAGTTATTTTGTGCATCACTCTGTTTTGAATTTGATGCAAATTTGCAATGCATGAGGGTCATCCTTTTATGTTAAATGGCTGCATAAAGCAAGCATTTGTTGACTCTCATGTTGATAAGAGTATTAAAACTTGGAACTTGAAAAATATCCGTTTAAGGTAGATACATTTAAAAAAAAATTAAATGCGATTTTTTTTATTTTGCGATTAATCACGAGTTAACTATGGACAATCATGTGATTAATCGCGATTAAATATTTTAATCGATTGACAGCACTAATATATATATATATATCCATTTCTGTCTGCATATAATCCTCCTATATACCTACTTATACACATGCATATAACTCTGTGATATGATATGATAGCGTGTACAATAATGCTGTATATACTGTATATATATATATTTATTCTTACTATATATATATATATATATCCACCTGTCTGTACATACCTGCACATAATAATTTTACATATCTGTACTAGTTACTATATCTATTTCTGTACATATCCCTTACCTACTCTTAGTAGTTACTCTGCTGATTAGCACTACACCCATTAGTACTAATTTATATATTTTATACCCAGTTTAATCACCTGTACATTGTATATTACTATTGCACTGGTTGTATGCCAAACCTCTTTGCATTGTGCTGTACTTGTGCTGTATAAAAATAATACATTTGAATCTAATCTAATGTTGTTCTTCATTTCAGCTATAGTGAATGTAGAAATGTACTGGAAAGTGCCACACCTACTGTAAGTATTTAAACGCTTTCGGGTGTACAATCTCACTCATAAGACATCGTTTTGAGAAGTGAACATTCTAACGATGCCGTAGCAACTGAGGCACTGGTCCAATCGAAAGCCACAGTGTTCTGATTCCACGATATAATTCAGAGAAAACGTTTCCAAAACAAATGTACACCAGGGCCCTGTTTCTTGTACGTGGTTCAACTAAGTCGATCAAGATGTCATTATCCAGCTTCAGTTAACCCGATGTTTGAAGCCGGGATTTTCCTGTTCCACGAAGGTGGATTCAGTCTCGTTAACTCAAGCCAGACTTGCGACTCAGGCTAAATGCGCGCGGCCGCTTTAGGTGAAAAGCCAGCACGTATCGATGGCAGAGATCCTGATTCTCTAACGGCATTGATTGATTAATTGATTTAAGACTTTATTGACAGATTGCAATACGGCTCAATCGCCTCGCCGACAAGTTAAATGCGTTATCTATAGGCTAATTTTAAGTCCCTCATTACCTCAATCAATCAGATTATATTTCTTTAAACTTGCCTGCTGGATTGAATAATCAAATGAGATCTTGCTAGCGAAAATAATTAGTTAACTGTTATACAGAATTACGATACGGCTCTCTTACCCATTGATTGATGTATAGTCAATCTTTAACTTATCTCCAATGTGGTCTAACGGGTTGTTCTTTTGACTTTCACACAGACGACCGGGGTTCGAGACCCTAGTCGTCTCCTTCTTTTTGCAATATAGGAATAATTCAATTTGGTGCACGTTGAGAGCTATATAAAGAATGACATCCTCAATGCATGTAGATTTATAATATTTTAACTTAAAACCAGGCTACTTTGGCGTATAATCATTAATATTATATTCAAAAAAATCATATTGGAAACACCGGGTTTTGAACCCCGGTCGCTGGGTTGGCAGGCTTGAGCACTACCGCTGCACCACTGTGCCAGATGGGATAAATTCATTGTTTATACATTAATGAACGAGAGACCCGTGTTTAGAATATCCTTTGTTTTGAATGAAGTTTATCTCTTTATCCTCATTCATTAATGTGACGTCAACGGCTCATTCAATTTCTCAAATCCGTCAAACAGCGCATCTCATCAGACATCTTAATCCCAGTTACAATTAAAATAACCACATAATGTGTACATCGCACGAGCAAGCGCCACCGTCGCCACGGTATATATAACGTGCATTATTTAGGACAAAGTGAATTTAGTATCAGCATTTTGGGTCTATTTTACATTTCAAAAGCCCCCTCTGGAAGAATGGAGCACAAGAACGTAATTCAGAATGGTATAACGCAGATCCTAGGCTGTGGGAATAATTTCAGGAAACGAGCTGTCACTTTCTTTGCGGGGGCGTGGCTCTGCGTGATCCGGCTAACTTGAACTTGAACTCTGCTTTCGACCAGGCTCAAACTTTTGGATCTGTTGTCATGGTGATTTGGAAAATCCACGTACATGGAACCGGAAAGTCCGGCTAACTCAGTTATCCAGTTAAAGTTATCCGGCTAACTCAGTTATCCAGGTACAAGAAACAGGGCCCTGAAAGGGTTCATCTACGAAACAAAAAAACTAAAAAGTCCTCATTGACTTCCATAATAATATATATATATATATATATATATATATATATATATATATATATATATATATATATATATCTTTATTGTCTTTGTGATCATGAAGCCCAGAAAAGAAACCTGGATATGGCAACTTGCCTGTACTGCTCACACACACTAGTCTAATACCAGACTAAATATAGATCAGGCCGATTGTGTTCTATTGCTGCATCTGTGTTTTGATTGGCTCCGTGCTCCTGACTATCACTGTGGCCACCAGTAGGCTATAACAATAATCCTATGCCGTCTCTGTATCTTTCTCATCGTACGACGAGAGCTAAAGTATGTCATCCAAGAACTCCTGACCCATTCTCTGGCAGAACCCTGGAGGAATAGAATGTACGCTCTGCGACACAAGAGTAATTAAACAGTATAGAGACGTCTGGGCCTCAGCGGTCACAAAATGCTTTTAAAGGCCCGATCTGTAACCCAAATCTAAACACAGAAAGGAAAATCTCAAGTTGATTAAGTTCTGGATATAGGGGACTAACACTAGACGACAGATACATATGAGTTCTTATTTATTTGAAAATGTTTGTTTGTTTTGTAAATGTTTGTAAACACTTTTGTAAAGACTTTTTAATTTTTTTACAGTGTTTTCAATCTACAAATCAAACCCTTCAAGACTGTATGTGAAGATTAAAAAAATCCTATTGGGACTTTAATCTGATGGCGCTTTTCCATTACATCATACCGGCTCAACTCGGATCGACTCAACTCGGCTCGACTCAACTCGACTCAACACTCCTCACTTTTGGTACCAGGCACTTTGTTTTCCACTGCAGATAGTATCCCCATCAATTCAATGTCTAAGTTTATATTTATTTGATATTTTCTATTTAAGAATTGTTATTTTCTCTAGTAAATTTAAAGTGAATCTTAAGTTGTAAAATATCACAAGATGGCAGCCAGCCCTGAGCTACTGTGATGGGAGAGTTGACTGCTGCAGTAGGTAATTAGCAGCAGATTTATTCAGGTGTGAATGCCATCTTGGGGTGGAATAGGCAGAGGAAAGATATCCTTTGTAGTGGAAGGACTAGTTTCCTTCAGTGGGAGAAGAATGGCCATGTAAGAATTAGGAAAAAGAGGGTTCAGTGAAATAATCCCCTCAGAGACGCTATTGGTATGTATATATTGTAATTTTTGTTAATTGTTCATTTAAATGACTATAATTTATATATATAATCATGTTGGTGCATAGATCACTAGATTTATCCACTTCTAATACAATGTTCATGTGAGCGTATTTCCTGGTTGATAAGAAGATAATCTGGATCACAGGACTGAGACTGTGTGTATAAGCATGCCATTGGCCGACTATTAGCGCCGCCCAGGATGATTGTGATTGGTTGAAAGAAATACAAACAAGCCAGAAAGTTTTCCCCCCTATACCGGAATGATAATAGGTTCAGCCAGACCTCACACAACGCTAACGTAGTGTGGAGAGAGGTATGGCTAGTTGGCTACGCGAGACTAGTAAAACAATGATGATGGCGCTGTCCTTGGTGCTGTTGTGTTGCAAGAAATGATTATCTCCGACCAATCAGTGGTCTGCAGGGTTTTCACGGCACCTTTCACGTCACCTTCTGGCATCACCTCAGCTCTGCTTGGAACTGCATCTGAGGTGATACCAAAACCAAAATATACCAGGTACTATTTTGCCCAACGGAAAACCAAAGAAAGGCGAGCAGAGCCGGTACCATGTAATGGAAAAGGGCTGTTACATACAGGAAGCAGATGTGCCTCATCTCAACCACTCAAGTTCACATTACACATAATACAGGTTCACATGCCGAAATGCATACGGTATTGCTTAGAATTAATTGCAACCAGTGTGTTTTCACTCACAAATGCCTGAAGCCATAAGCATAATGTACTGGTATGTAACACACCTGGAGTCAACCTCAGGTCTCCCACATGACAAGGCAGACACCCACCAGTCGACCATAGAGGGAAATCAAATATGGCCTACTAGGCTTCAGGCAGGGCTCAGCAATACATGAAGCTTAAAGGGATAGTTCGGATTTTTGGAACATATTTCGTGCTTTTCTCAGCACAATCCATGCCGTTCCTCATACTAGCTCCAGCTAGTTACCGGCAAAAGTCAATGGGGCCGAGCTCGTGTACAATGGGGGTTCGCTGAACTGAGCTCCACGATAAATGGTGCATTTATATAGCGCTTTTAGCCAAAGCGCTTTACAATTTGTTCCTCCCATTTTACCAGGCAACCATGCAAGGTGCCAACCTGCTCATCGGGAGCAGTTAGGGGTTACGTGTCTTGCGCGAAGGACACTTCCACATGCTGCCTGGGAGGGAATCGAACCGGGAACCTCCAGATTACCAGACGACTGCTCTACCTCCTGAGCCACTGTCGCCCAGCGCGCGCAGTGCACACAAAGTGGTTTTCAGTCAGCTTGTGCAGACAGGAGCTCGACCCCATTGACGTTGCATTAATTTATGGTTAACCAATCCGGAGCTAGAATGATGGGCCATTTTATACTTCTCTATGCCCTTAATTTGTCTAGCATCTCTATAGATATGTGTGTATTGTGTTTTGCAACTGGTTTTGTTCTCTTACCTCAGGTCCTGGCGGGCCAGGTGCTCCTTGCGGTCCGATCTCACCGAGTTTACCCTGTCAAGTACAAGACGGTTATGTAGATTAATTGGACTGGATGGTGATGGTAATTGCACACAGGCATCCGTGCTTTTGAACCTCGCTGCCTTGACAGTACGAGAGCACATTCAGATGAAGGTGATGCTTGAAACATGTCGGTAGCCAACGCAGTACATATTATCTTTCAACTGCAGAAGGTAAGTGTGCCGTCATCATCATACAGTTTGACCTTGAGTGCAGAGGATGAGGACCGACATAAACATTAACAGCTGTCGATTCTCCTCTCTCTCTCTCTCTCTCTCTCTCTCTCTCTCTCTCTCTCTCTCTCTCTCTCTCTCTCTCTCTCTCTCTCTCTCTCTCTCTCTCTCTCTCTCTCTCTCTCAGTTGTCAGTGTGTGTGATGAAGGTGTTGAAGGCACGCTTTGGGTGATGTGTGTGTGTACACCGTAATCCAAACAAATTACTTGTAAACACACACACACACTCAAACATGTGCACCTGCGTTCACGTGCGCACACACACACACACACACACACATCAAATGACTTTGTTGGCTTTGTTATTACACTACCTTGGTCGCGCCGATGACGCAAAGTTGCAATATTCAGTCGATCGTCTGTGCTGAGTTTATAAACATTGCACTTTACAAATGATCGACTGAATACTGCAACTTTGCGCCATTGTCGCAACCAATGTATTGTAATGACGAGTAATTTACGAGTAATTTACACTGAGTCGCATCCGATCGGCGAATATTTATTTTTTCGCCCAACCTCATATGGTGGTTGAGCACAGTAGAGGTTGGGTTTACCAGCTACCCTGCGTGGTGAAGGGGATACTGGTATATCATACCTTCCTAGTCGCTGATGGACCCACAGAGATACATAGAGTGTGCACTCCCTATCTACACAATACTGTGTGCACTCCCTATCTACACAATACTGTGTGCACTCCCTATCTACACAATACTGTGTGCACTCCCTATCTACACAATACTGTGTGCACTCCCTATCTACACAATACTGTGTGCACTCCCTATCTACACAATACTGTGTGCACTCCCTGACTACTGTGTGCACACCCTATCTACACACTACTGTGTGCACTCCTTATCTACACACTATTGTGTGCACTCCCTATCTACACACTACTGTGTGCACTCCCTATCTACACACTACTGTGTGCACTCTCTATCTACACAATACTGTGTGCACTCTCTATCTACACACTACTGTGTGCACTCCCTATCTACACACTACTGTGTGCACTCTCTATCTACACAACGCTGTGTGCACTCCCTATCTACACACTACTGTGTACACTCTCTATCTACACACTACTGTGTACACTCCCTATCTACACAACGCTGTGTGCACTCCCTATCTACACACTACTGTGTACACTCCCTATCTACACAACGCTGTGTGCACTCTCTATCTACACACTACTGTGTACACTCCCTATCTACACAACGCTGTGTACACTCCCTATCTACACACTACTGTGTGCACTCCCTATCTACACACTACTGTGTACACTCCCTATCTACACACTACTGTGTGCACTCCCTATCTACACACTACTGTGTGCACTCCCTATCTACACACTACTGTGTACACTCCCTATCTACACAACGCTGTGTGCACTCTCTATCTACACACTACTGTGTACACTCCCTATCTACACACTACTGTGTACACTCCCTATCTACACACTACTGTGTGCACTCCCTATCTACACACTACTGTGTACACTCCCTATCTACACACTACTGTGTACACTCCCTATCTACACAACGCTGTGTGCACTCCCTATCTACACACTACTGTGTACACTCCCTATCTACACAACGCTGTGTGCACTCCCTATCTACACACTACTGTGTGCACTCCCTATCTACACACTACTGTGTACACTCCCTATCTACACACTACTGTGTGCACTCCCTATCTACACACTACTGTGTACACTCCCTATCTACACACTACTGTGTACACTCCCTATCTACACAACGCTGTGTGCACTCCCTATCTACACACTACTGTGTGCACTCCCTATCTACACAACGCTGTGTACACTCTCTATCTACACACTACTGTGTGCACTCTCTATCTACACACTACTGTGTGCACTCTCTATCTACACAATACTGTGTGCACTCCCTATCTACACACTACTGTGTGCACTCCCTATCTACACAATACTGTGTGCACTCCCTATCTACACACTACTGTGTACACTCCCTATCTACACACTACTGTGTACACTCTCTATCTACACACTACTGTGTGCACTCCCTATCTACACACTACTGTGTGCACTCCCTATCTACACACTACTGTGTGCACTCCCTATCTACACACTACTGTGTGCACTCTCTATCTACACACTACTGTGTGCACTCCCTATCTACACACTACTGTGTGCACTCCCTATCTACACACTACTGTGTGCACTCTCTATCTACACACTACCGTGTGCACTCTCTATCTACACACTACTGTGTGCACTCCCTATCTAAGATAAGATAAGATAAGATAAGATATTCCTTTATTGATCCCCTTGGGGAAATTCAGGCATCATAGCAGCATGGGGGGAGGGGGGAGGGGTACAGGTAGTAAAACAAAACAGTATACAGGTAGTAAAAGACAACACAGGCAGTGTAAACAATTTGATCAATATGGTCAATATAATTTACTAACTGACTAGCTGAGGAATATTCACATTATTCACAGTGTCACATGAGGTGCAGTATGCAAGAGGTGGTGTTATAATAATTTACTATCTACTGAGTATACATTAATCAAAGTACCAGGGTAGTCTACTTTGTCCCCCTTGGGTTCCTATAAGTCCCAGGTCAATGTCTGGTAGCAGTCGCTGTCGCTGCCCCCTGTTGTGGGGCCTGGAGGCTGCTAGTCGCTGCCCACTGTTGTGGAGCCTGATGGCCGCTGGTATGAAGGACTGTCCGAGGCGGTTAGTTGAGTGTCGGGGGGGGATGAGTCTGTGGCTGAACGAGCTTCTCATCTTGACTAGCTCGTCGTAGAGGGGGTGGTAGGGGTTCTCCATGATGGCATCCAGCTTCCTTATCATCCCCCTCTCTACCATCACCTCAAGTCTAGGTAGCTCGACTCCCACCACGGAGCTAGCCTTCCTCACCAGCTTGTTGAGCTTGTTGGTGTCCCTTGAGTTGATGTAGCCTCCCCAGCATGCCACAGCATAGAAGAGGATGCTGGCCACAACAGACTGGTAAAAAGACTGCAGCAGTTTGTTGCACACATTGAAGGACCTGAGTCTCCTCAGGAAGAACAGCCTGCTCTGTCCCTTCCTGTAGAGGGCCTCTGTGTTGTCCGACCAGTCCAGTTTATTGTTCAGGTGTACCCCAAGGAACTTGTATGAGTCCACCATCTCCACATCCACCCCTCGGATGGAGATGGGAATCGGGGGGGGCCTCTTCTTGCCCCTCCGGAAGTCCACCACCAGCTCCTTGGTCTTACTGGTGTTGAGTTGGAGGTGGTTGCTGTCGCTCCACCCCACGAAGCTCTCCACCAGGGCTACTGTGTGCACTCCCTATCTACACAACGCTGTGTGCACTCCGGCCACTCCCTATCTACACACTACTGTGTGCACTCCCTATCTACACAACGCTGTGTGCACTCCCTATCTACACACTACTGTGTGCACTCCCTATCTACACAACGCTGTGTGCACTCCCTATCTACACACTACTGTGTGCACTCCCTATCTACACAACGCTGTGTGCACTCCCTATCTACACACTAATGAATGAATGAATGAAAACTTTATTTAACAGATTGCAGAATGGGTACAATACAGTACGGCTCAATACATACAATTGTTAAGGGGATGCAGACCTGAGAAAGACGTTTGTCTTGTTTCCATCAGGGTCCCCCATTTTCAATTCATATAGACATATATGACATACATGACATACAGATAGTCAGTACTGCTACATCTATACATTTATGACATACCAGATTTGCAAATACAGTACTGTTTGTGATACAGAAGGAGTCAAGAAAAGGGAGTATATACATTTGACGTAGAAACTGTACATTGGAGGTTGGGTGGGGGGGGTTGGGTACATTGGGATATTGACAACCATACTGGGTAATTTACATTGGAGGTGGTTGGGGGGGGGGGGGGCGGGGGGCACACTGTATAAACAAGTAACACTGTACATTGAGGGGGGGGGGGGAGGAGACACTGTACAAACAAACACAATTGTACATTGAACTATTGACAAAACCATACTAGGTAAATGACTGTACATTGGAGGGGGTTGGAATGATTGGGTTAGGATATTTACAGGGGCCAGTGTTGAATTGCAGTCTCCCGTAGGTGTCCCTTGAGAGAGGTTTTGAAAGTGGGTAGTGATCCACATTCCTTTACAGCTTTGGGTAGGGCGTTCCACATTGATGTGGCATAATTGCGAAACGTGTTTAGTCCCTTATTTGAGCCGAATCTGGGTTTGACATGATTTGTGGAGCTCCCTCTGGTGTTGTGATCGTGGTATTCACTGACCTTTGGGAAGTATTTTGACATGTACATGGGTACCTTGGTCGTGTAGTGTATCTTGTAGACCAGGCCCATTGCAAGTGTGCTTACTACTGTGTGCACTCCCTATCTACACAATACTGACAACGTGTTTCCACTGCTCCCATTCAGATAACTCTGTTTTCTACCCAGAAGACAACACTGCTTCTTCCTCATTTGAGATTCAGTGGAACACAGCATTTTCCACATTATTGCCACTTAGTGATGTGAAGAAGAGTGATGGGGATCTATAACCTCTTTCCAGAACAAATCAGAGCCTCTAGGTGGCGGTATACACCCTACAACACATGTTGTAGAAGAAGAGCCCACATGGTGCTGTGCTTACTCTGTGTATCTCTATGGACAGACTCAGGAACTAATAAGATCAAAGCAAGGCTGTTGAATGTGTTCAGACTGCTTCCACACACTTTAGGAGCTGACTGGAAAATAGGGGCAATTGTGTTTACATGGTTTTGTTTATAGAACGTCACAAACACACAAACACATGGACATACATGCACACACGCACTCTCACTCACACCTCCATACTACTAACTAACTCACACACACACACACACACACACACACACACACACACACACACACACACACACACACACACACACACACACACACACACACACACACACACACACACACACACACACACACACACACACACACACACACACACACACACACACACACACACACACACACACACACACACACACACACACACACACACACACACACATACACAACCAGGCGCACAACCGTACCAGTGGGCCAGGTTTCCCTCGAGGACCAGTAGGGCCAGCCAATCCAGCGCCGCCCTGTAGGACAACGACAAAACATCACTTTTAGAGAGAGAGAGAGCGCTAGAGAGAGAGCACTAGAGAGAGAGAGCGCTAGAGAGAGAGAGCGCTAGAGAGAGAGAGCGCTAGAGAGAGAGAGAGAGCCTAGAGAGAGAGAGAGAGAGAGAGAGAAAGAGAGAGAGAGTATGTGTGTGTGTGTGTGTGTGTGTGTGTGTGTGTGTGTGTGTGCGTGTGTGTGTGTACATGGTGTATGGTGCGTGTGTGTGTGTGTCTGTCTGTCTGTGCATGGTGTGTGTCTGTCTGTGTATGGTGTGTGTGTTTGTGTGTATGCTGTGTGTGTGTGTGTAACATACCTTGTCTCCCTGGTAGCCCATCTCTCCTGGTTCTCCCCTAAGTCCTACTTCACCCTGGATGTCACAGCGTCACAGAGATATAACATACAGTAACACCAGCCTGCCACCATCTTTACAACAACACTCAGAGAGGAATGAACAGATCAAGGCTCAACATTCAGTAAGCATTTCATTTTCTATACATGAGGTGAGCAGGACAGGGTCTGTAAAACATGGAACTATGAGTGTTTCACTTTTACACTGCTGGCCCTCGATTATACTGACTCGCTTGGTCCGTAGTACTCCTGCATTTCAGGTTGTACTCGTATCTATTCATAGTGTCAAACACATCACATCTGCAATAATCATAATAATCAAATATCATTATTGCTATATTCATATTGTATATTGAAATATTATATCATATTGATATACTTTTTACATCTGCCTATGTATTGTTCTATACTGGCCTGCACTTTTAATTACTTTTAGCAATGACATGTGTATTGTGATATGTGTAGTATGGAGTGAATGGTAATGTGTAGTATATGGAGTGAATGATATGTGTAGCATGGAGTGAATGATATGTGTAGCATGGATTGAGTGATATGTGTAGTATATAGAGTAAATGATATGTGTAGTATGGAGTGAGTGATATGTGTAGTATAGAGTGAATGATATGTGTAGTATATAGAGTGAATGATATGTGTAGTATAGAGTGAATGATATGTGTAGTATATAGAGTGAATGATATGTGTAGTATAGAGTGAATGATATGTGTAGTATAGAGTGCATGATATGTGTAGTATATAGAGTGAATGATATCTGTAGTATGGAGTGAATGATAATGTGTAGCATGGAGTGGATTATATGTGTAGTATGGAGTGGATTATATGTGTAGTATAGTGAGTGATATGTGTAGTATGGAGTGAATGTTAATGAGTAGCATGGAGGGATGAATATGTATTGTAGTCCTGTCTATTTCGTTTTTAACTGCATTGATTAGGAGTAGCACTCCTAATCTCATTGTATTATGTAAAATGACAATAAAGTTTTCTATTTTATTTTATTCTATCTTTATTAAATGACAGCTGTGGTCAATGAGCTATGGCACTTCACCATATTGGTAAGCGTCGGCGCGTCATGAGTATAACTCTGAATATGAATAGGAATATGATACTATGGCCCTGATTCACTATGATTCCGCTGCATGGGGAAGAAATGCACAACTCTTTGCTCCTCTGTCGCACAAGTTAAAGGAACATGCCAACATTTGGGGAAATTAGCTTATTGTCTTCTCCAGAGAGAGACGAGAAGATAGATAACAGTTTCCTCTCAGTGCGTTCAGTAGAAAGCTATCTGGCTGCACGTTAGCCTAGCTTAGCACAATGAATGGAAGTGGACAGTGTCAGTTAGCCTAAGCATTGTCCAACTAACACCTCTCCCGAAGGCTAACCGGCACTGTCTACTTCCATTCATTGTGCTAAGCTAGGCTAACATCCAGCCAGATCGCTTTCTACTGAATGCACAGAGAGGAAACTGGTATCTATCTTCTTGTCTCTCTCTGGAAAAGACTATAAGCTAATTTCCCAAAATGTTGGTGTGTTCCTTTAACAGAGTTCATGTCTCATTCACAAAGACATGTGTGCAAATCAAGGTGTGACACAAACACGTTCCCAGAAAGAGCACTTCCAATAGCCCCACTACATAACCAGTTACATGCACAGCATCCCTTTACATCCATAATAATAATAATAATAATAATACATGTGATTTATATATAGTTTTTCTATTTTTTTTTATCCACTTTTTCTCCCATTTTTCTATTTTTCTCCCATCCCAATTTCGTATCATCCAATTCAACCCTCCCCTGTCTCAAACGCTGTTTCTTGCCTCCCACAAGCCGGCTGCAATGTGGACTAAGTCATACATAGCACGAGTCCCCTCCGATACTCGAGGTAACAGCAGTCGCATCTTTTCACCTGCGCGGCGCGATCTTTCAGCGTCAGGGGTCTGCGCTTTGGAGGGGCGCCGCCCCCATCGCTTCCTGATTCTACTGCGCAGGCGCACCAACCGACCTGTAGGAGTCGCTGTCCACAACGCCCGATCCCCACCCATCAGTTTCCCACCCCCTAATACTGCCAATGTGTATTAGTACGGACGACCAGCTAAACTGAAAGCAATGTGGAGCGCTGGGCTCGAACAGGCGAACCCAGCGTCTCCAGTATTCGTGGTGAGCGCCTTGCCCACTGCATCACGTAGCCGCCCGCATATTTAGTTTTTCTAGAACTCGCTTTACACTAAGGAGCGGAGGTAGTGAGACAAAATACAGACAAACGTAACGCAAATGCACAATGACGGATGGGGAGGGGGCTGGGAGAACTGTGAGTCTAGTGTTTTCGGAGACGGAGTTCCAGAGCCTGGGAGCTGCCCTGGAGAAGAGCTCTGTCCCCAAAACTGCGAAGGTTGGACCTGGCAGTGGAGAGAAGGGAGGCTGGATCTGAGGGACCAAGAATGAATGTAGGGGGAGAGGAGGCCAGTGATATGCGGGCGGCTGTGGGGTGAAGGGCTTTGTAGGTGAAGACCGGGATTTTGTAGTTGATCCGGTGTGAGACAGGAAGCCAATGGAGGTATTTTAGGACTGGGGTGATGTGGCACCAGGATTTGGTTTGCGTTAGTAGTCGTGAGTAGAATTGACTAAAGGCTGGCAGCAATTTTGGAAATCAGGCACACATGCCCAAGAAAGGTTTGTCATTATAGTTCCCTTTAAAATAAATTTAATGACGGAATGCCATCTGCCTTACGTGCTTGACTTGTTGACAGTCATACCTGCACCTGGCAGCAATGATAGTGGCCTAAATAGCCAAACAGATGGCAATGCATTAAGACAGCCACCTTTACAGCAACAATTGTATATTTCCTATTTATCTATTTCCATATTGCATAAGGTAAATTAATACCACAGCTATCTATTTCCATATTGCACAAGGTAAGTTAATGAATGACGTATTATTCTAATTTATACAACAGGTAGGTCCGACCACCTATTTACCAAGGTGGAATGCTGTTTTAATGTACGACCTAGGACCATTATTTTAATTATTATTATAAAAATCAAGCGAGAATGTACCCATTTAGATTCCAAATTATGTAGTCAGTTCGTCCAAATAATGCTTGTTTGGACATTTGCTCCAACGTTTTCGGAGATTGGGCGGCTGCGACAGGTCTTTGGTTGACGCATGCCCAGTTTAACAATGTGAGGTTTGATTGATTGATTGAAAACTTTATTAACAGATTGCAGAATGGGTACAATACAGTACAGCTCAATACAAACAACTGCTAAAAGGATGAAGACCAGAAAAATACTTTCGTCTTGTTTACATAAGGGTCCTCCATTTTCAACTCATCAAGAATGAACTACGGTACTAAGGTTAACTATCATAATCGATCGTCCCGCTATATTCCTTCATCCGTAATTGATCAGTCTCCCCAGTTAGTAGCTAGATTAACATATTTAGTGGAAGTGTCAATAATCAAATAATCTGGACAAAACCATCAGTTTTATCTGTCTGATTCAGATGACTCTAACAGACATTTTGAACCGCTCTTGGTCCCTATACGGGCATATATGCATGCCGTGACGCGGGGGATTCCCCAATCTGGATGCGTCAGCCCCAGTCTCCCCCATAGACCAGACCGTCTCATTTAACAAGAGGCTTGTTGTTTGAGATTCAAATAGCTCCTACAGGTACGTTAAATCAAATGTAATGTTGTCCGCGGAGGTCATGTTGACAGTTTCTGTTTGATGAATGGCAGTTGAAACTTTCTACAACATTCTAAAGCCAGCGCAGTGGTATATTCATGGTGATTTAACCGTGAGTGTATCATGAATATACTCATGGCTTAGAACGCTCTCGACCAATCACAATGTGTGGTCGGACCTACCTGTTGTATAATATATTATAACACATAACATATTATAAACATGTCTGGTATTATTAAAACTAGACTTTGATCTGTCACAACACCCCTGTTTCTCCCCACTCATCATCTGCAACCTAGGCTAAGACACACTGTACACAGATACACTACAATAATATAAATATTTAGATCACCTTATCACCTTTCAATCCAGGCAGGCCCCCTCGTCCCGTCAGGCCCTGTCAGAGAGAGAGTACAGATGGAGGGAGGCCTCAGTGTCCTTCCAACATGGAGCCACATCATGAACTCACCCTTTTTTAATGAAATGTCTCACCTAATAAAAACTCAATACAAAAGAATATCTACACACTTGAAAACATTCACCTGTAAGATTCCAAGGAGTTGTGAGTGTGTGTGTGTGTGTGTGTGTGTGTGTGTGTGTGTGTGTGTGTGTGTGTGTGTGTGTGTGTGTGTGTGTGTGTGTGTGTGTGTGTGTGTGTGTGTGTGTGTATTTCAATCTACAGTGGTTAGCCTACAGTAGTTAGACTACAGTGGTTAGCATACAGTGGTTAGCCTACAGTAGTTTGCCTACAGTGGTTAGCCTACAGTAGTTAGACTACAGTGAATAGCTACAGTGGTTAGCTTACAGTGGTTAGCTTACAGTGGTAAGCGTACTGTCAGTGGTTAGCTTACAGTGATTAGCGTAATGTGGTAAGCTTACAGTGGTTAGCTTACAGTGGTTAGCCTACCATGGTTAGCCTACAGTGGTTAGCTTACAGTGGTTAGCCAACCATGGTTAGATTACAGTGGTTAACCTACAGTGGTTAGCTTACAGTGGTTAGCCTACAGTGGTTAGCCTACAGTAGTTACAGTGGTAAGCCTTCAGTAGTTAGCTTATAGTGGTTTTTAGACCACCAGCCCTGATTCCAAACTCTAACCTTAACCAACTTCGAAAGAGGGCCTAAGCTTAACCAGTTCGAAACAAGGCGGACATTAATAATTAATAAAATAATAAAAATTTATAAAATGTTCAATCAATTAATCAATCAATCAGGGAACATAAGACCCGGGGAACATAGGGATGATCCCGTTAGCTGCTTACAGTGGTAAGCCTATAGTGGTTAGCTTACAGTGGTAAGCCTATAGTGGTTAGCTTACAGTGTTAAGCCTATTATGGTTAGCTTACAGTGTTAAGCCTATAGTGGTTAGCTTACAGTGGTAAGCCTATAGTGGTTAGCTTACAGTGTTAAGCCTATGGGAGCATGTCTATGTTCCCCGGGTCCTATGTTCCCTGGGTTCTATGTTCCCCGCTTTGATTGATTGATTGATTGAAAATTTTAGACCACCAGCCCTGATTCCAAACTCTAACCTTAACCAGTTCGAAAGAGGGCCTAAGCTTAACCAGTTCGAAACAAGGCGGACATTAATAATTAATAAAATAATACAAATTTATAAAATGTTCAATCTATTAATCAATCAAGCGGGGAACATAGGACCCGGGGAACATAGGACCCGGGGAACATAGGGATGATCCCAAGCCTATAGTGGTTAGCCTACAGTGGTTAGCCTATGGTTAGCTTACAGTGGTAAGTCTATAGTGGTTAGCTTACAGTGGTAAGTCTATAGTGGTTAGCTTACAGTGTTAAGCCTATAGTGGTTAGCCTACAGTGGTTAGCCTATAGTGGTTAGCTTACAGTGGTAAGCCTATAGTGGTTAGCTTACAGTGTTAAGCATATAGTGGTTAGCTTACAGTGTTAAGCCTATAGTGGTTAGCTTACAGTGTTAAGCCTATAGTGGTTAGCTTACAGTGTTAAGCCTATAGTGGTTAGCCTATAGTTGTTAGCTTACATGAGTTGGCCAGTATTTGTCTAACCCAGCGGTTCTCAAACTACGGGTTGTGACCCAAAGTGGGGTCATGGGTAGGTGACAGTGGGCAAGTAAATGCATGGCAAGTAAAAAAATAAAATAATATATATATATATATATATATATATATATATATATATACCGTAATTCCTCTAATAGTAACCCCGGCTTGTATTTGTTTCAACTGTATATACCAGGCTTGTATTAGGAGGAGGCATGTATAAGAGAGAGGCCTATATTTCTAATTTTCAAACCGATCATAATGAATAAATCAACATTTTGTGTCAGTTTGAACCCAGTAAAATGTACTGGGTTCATTTATTGAAACCAAGTACTGTATGAAATACGGTAGTAAACAGTGCAATTACAGGTGGTCAAAAAAAGTTAAATAAAGTAAAATAGTGCAATCACAATACTGGTATAATAATAATAATAATAATAATAATAATAATAATAATAATAATAATAATAATAATAATAATAATAATAATAATAATAATAATAATAATAATAATAATAATAATAATAATAATAATAATAATAATAATAATAATAATAATAATAATAATAATAATAATAATAATAATAATAATAATAATAATAATAATAATAATAATAATAATAATATTCTGAGGTAGGCTTACTCTCTTGGTAAACATTAACACCATACCTGGTATTTACTGCACAGCCAGGCCAGCATATAACAACAATAACAAAATATACCCGGCTTGTATTAGGAGGCCGGCTTATAATTGCTTAGCTCAACAGCACACCCGGTCATTAATAGAGACCCGGTTTTTAATTGAATACCGGTTACTATTAGAGGAATTACGGTATATATATTTATTTTTATGTTCTAGCAACATATTTTGGATAAATATGCTTTGTTTTATAAATGTGTATTGATAACATAGTGCTGTAATTACATTTTCTAATAAATATGCATGATAAAGTTCAACAACATGTGCTTTTATTTTGATATTCCTTAATTCCATGTTAAAATTATGCGATACATTATGTGTGGGGTCGCCAAAAAATTTCTAAATAAAATGGGGTTGTGGTATAAAAAAGTTTGAGAACCCCTGGTCTAACCCTACTATTGGTCCCACTCTCCATTTGCTTGACACTTAATTATCTACAGTGGTTAGCCTCCAGCCTATACAGTGGTTGGCCAAACAGTCTGACAATGATTAGCCTACAATGGTTGGCCAAACAACCTAGCTAGCGAGTGTTTACCCTACCTGAGGTCCCACTATGCCAGGTAGTCCCCGCGGCCCCTCGGGCCCTGGGTCTCCCTGTGGAGAGAGAAGGAGGAGCCTGGTGAGATACGGTGGTTGTATCACACACGCAAGCACAAGTGCACAGAGAGCCAGACAGACAGACACGTTCACTCGTAACATTCATCATCACACAGTATCGTGGGCCAGATGCTGAAGGACATGTTTCACAGAGAATGTTTCCGATGATCAATCTCTTTTCCGACTCTCCCTCTCCGAAACATTATTTTGCCATCAGCGGTATCCGCCGTGGCCCTAACAGAACATTCTTGTGTGTCACCACCTCGGAGCAGATCCAAGCGGTGCTGAAACCGTATCCCGCCGCTCTGTCCGGACTTGGCCTTGGCTGGCCGCACTACTCTGTCTGCGCGGAACATCAGTGCTAATTGGCAGAGACAAAGTGGGAATGACCAGAGAGCGGCTGCATGAGAGAGGCTTTCGTAGTGCTAATAGCAGCAGCAGTAGTAGTAGCAGTAGCGGCACTTTTTCCACCAGAGGTAGGACTGAGTCACAAGTAGAGGTAAGTCACAATAAAAACAAGTCAAGTCAAAGTCACGTGTAAGCCTATGGCTCGAGTCAAGTCAAGTGTCCAGAGTAAGTCGCAACTAAGTGCATGAGTCCATACCTCTCATGCAGTACCCCAGTGCCTACTGGGAGGCCACACAAAAGGACAGGTCAAGAGAACGGCTCAAGTGTTCTATGGCCGGGCAGTTCTCAAAGCTGACTTATCTGGTGGTATTGTTGTGGTTAGGTTAATTACATTCATATAACAATAAACATGACGGTATCATAATGATGATGGTGGTGGTGGTGATAAACAGGAATAGAGTGTGTGTATACATGTGTGTGTGTGTGTGTGTGTGTTCGCGCGTGTGTGTGTGTGTGCGTGTGTGTATGTATACATGTGTGTGTGTGTGTGTGTGTGCGTGTGTGCGTGTATGTGTGTGTGTGTGTGTGTGTGTGTGTGTGTGTGTGTGTGTGTGTGTGAGTGTGAGCAAGAGAGAGAATCAGAAGTGTGGGAATGTGGGATACAGCATAGGGGTGACACAAGAGGGAAGGCAGGATTAAATCCTAGGCCAGAGGTGATGTGGTATGTACCATATGGCAAAGCCTTTCACCAACACACAATCTCCAGGTACTAAAATAAAGCATTACTTGAATGAATACAAACACATTAGTAGCCTAGTTACTGTAGCAACCGGACTGCAAGAAAACCTGTTATCTTTCAAATCTGCCAATAGATGCCAGGGAATGTTTGTGTAGTTCTTCCAGGATGGCTGCCTGTAACCATTGGTAACCACTTTCAAGAGAAATTGCCTAATTTATGTGCAGTGGTAGCGTATGTAAAACATTGGGAAAGCATGATATTGCTATTATACTGTGAATTATTTACAAGATCCAGTAATAAGACACCTGGTTATTGTTGATATATTTCTCATAAATCAACACATACAGTAGCAACCGTTGCGTTGCACATAGCAACAGTTGTCTCTTGCACAGAATAATGGACAGACAGCTTTCAGAAACATTCCGTGCAAGGCCTCTATCAGGTGACATAAATAAGCTTAATGGTTTTCTCAAACCATGCAACATTATCTTGAAACAGGAACAAGTGAAATGCTCTCAAATCACTGGAGTTTTTTTTTGCAGTCAGCTTAAATACTTGTTGAGATGTAGATATTTAGTTTGCAGTGTAACAGAAAGTGACTGTGGAAAGAAACGTTACCATTTAAATTCCCTGGTAATCTCATCAGACATAGGCTTGGCAGACTCAGACTGATCTATAGCTTGTATAGAGCGCCCGCAAACTCCTCCTCCTGTGTGTGCAGCTGTCTGGAGCAGCCTCGCACCTTCCGTCAAAATGATCAATATCTCCAGCCGGGCCAAGATCACGCAGCAAAGAGAGAGAGAATGACGGGGGAGTGGCTTAACATGATGTCATGAAGCACATGTGGCTGGAAGAAGAGGTCCGTCTGGACGCAATAAGCCGGGGGTTTGATGCTCAGGCTCTCTGATCGCCCCGCGGCAGGACATGGACTGATGGCTGCTGGGATGTGAAGAACGGCGGCGATGAGTGAGGAAAGAAGATATTTCAGCGAACACTCCACCTGCCGACCCCCCCAACCCCCCCAAGTGCCCCAACCCCCCCAGATGCTCACTCACACCGGGGTTGCATTCAATTTGTTTGTAATCTAATCAATTCAAGAAGTGGATTCTCTGCTATGTTTAAACAAGGCGAGACGGTTGTCATCGCCAAAAGTGTAATATCCTTTTTTCTTATGTATTTTTTTAATAATAAATGAAAGTCACATGAATCCAATTCAAATGAATTTGAATGAATGAATTCAACGTGGACCGGCGTCGGCGATGAGGCCCACAGCGCAAGATGGACGCCATCTGCTAGGATATAGAGGCGCATTTTCGCACACTTAGGCGAGCTTCGGAGAAAGCAATGATTAGGAGACCTTGACGAAAACCACATTGCTGCATTCCCGCTACATCTTATTTCGACACAAAAAGCGAAAATTAAATCTAACATGAGATGCTGGCTCATGCTCTGTTGAGTCACACTTTGGCAAAGACTTCAAGTGCATACCAGCTTTTAAGGGCACTTAGCAGCTCTGATGTCGTTCTTTTTTTTTTGCATAGTACTAACACTGTAACTGGATTACATTACTTTATGATTACTGCAGCCAGAAGGGTACCTGCAATGTTTTTTGTGATATTGAGATTTCCATTTAAAATTATGGCCTAGCTCGACACAATCTTGTACCAAGACAGCATTTGCTGGAGTAATGATTCAAAATGAATTAGGCGAAGCAACAACATATTATCGAAACATCAAAGACTTCAACTGGACTCCAGCGAAGGATGGTGTCAGCATTTTGGCACTCCTTGTAAAGTTAACACTTAAAACATTTGATCTGTAATCCCTTCGTAGAAACACTGAAGTAATTACTAAATTATCCTTTAATGTTTAAACCTTAAGGGTTTAGTAAAGTGGACTAATTGGCTTTTTTGTGTGACAGCCAAAATCGTTCCCCATGTGTCGGAAATGCTTTATGACGCCGTCACTGAACCAGACCTTCACTGCAAACATAATGTCTATACATGCGTGGCTGTAAATGAGATCAACCATGTCTCAATTCCTGAAAAGCTGACTTTTTGGTAGTATGACTTTACTGTGGGAAACTGGCAGTCGGTGTAACACTATACTAGTCATGTGTGGTAGACATCCTGTCCAACACCTCCCCTACCTCTCTTTTGTGTCTACCTCAAATACCCATTTACCCCCTATCCCACCTTCCTGTCTCACCCCTCCTCCCTCCACCCTTCACCAGCCCTTCCCTTTGACCGCCGCCCCCCTCATCTCATCCTCCTATCCTCCCTCTCACGTGGTTAACCCCACCCCTTTTATCATGTATAAAGATCCTCCTATCCTGCTTCTCACGTGGTTAACCCCACCCCTTTTATCATGTATAAAGATCCTCCTATCCTCCTTCTCACGTGGTTAACCCCACCCCTTTTATCATGTATAAAGATCCTCCTATCCTCCTTCTCACGTGGTTAACCCCACCCCTTTTATCATGTATAAAGATCCTCCTATCCTGCTTCTCACATGGTTAACCCCACCCCTTTTATCATGTATAAAGATCCTCCTATCCTCCTTCTCACGTGGTTAACCCCACCCCTTTTATCATGTATAAAGATCCTCCTATCCTCCATCTCACGTGGTTAACCCCACCCCTTTTATCATGTATAAAGATCCTCCTATCCTGCTTCTCACATGGTTAACCCCACCCCTTTTATCATGTATAAAGATCCTCCTATCCTCCTTCTCACGTGGTTAACCCCACCCCTTTTATCATGTATAAAGATCCTCCTATCCTCCTTCTCACAGGGTTAACCCCACCCCTTTTATCATGTATAAAGATCCTCCTATCCTCCTTCTCACAGGGTTAACCCCACCCCTTTTATCATGTATAAAGATCCTCCTATCCTCCTTCTCACGTGGTTAACCCCACCCCTTTTATCATGTATAAAGATCCTCCTATCCTCCTTCTCACGTGGTTAACCCCACCCCTTTTATCATGTATAAAGATCCTCCTATCCTGCTTCTCACATGGTTAACCCCACCCCTTTTTTCATGTATAAAGATCCTCCTATCCTCCTTCACACGTGGTTAACCCCACCCCTTTTATCATGTATAAAGATCCTCCTATCCTCCTTCTCACAGGGTTAACCCCACCCCTTTTATCATGTATAAAGATCCTCCTATCCTGCTTCTCACATGGTTAACCCCACCCCTTTTTTCATGTATAAAGATCCTCCTATCCTCCTTCTCACAGGGTTAACCCCACCCCTTTTATCATGTATAAAGATCCTCCTATCCTCCTTCTCACGTGGTTAACCCCACCCCTTGTATCATGTATAAAGATCCTCCTATCCTCCTTCTCACGTGGTTAACCCCACCCCTTTTATCATGTATAAAGATCCTCCTATCCTGCTTCTCACATGGTTAACCCCACCCCTTTTATCATGTATAAAGATCCTCCTATCCTCCTTCTCACGTGGTTAACCCCACCCCTTTTATCATGTATAAAGATCCTCCTATCCTCCTTCACACGTGGTTAACCCCACCCCTTTTATCATGTATAAAGATCCTCCTATCCTCCTTCTCACGTGGTTAACCCCACCCCTTTTATCATGTATAAAGATCCTCCTATCCTCCTTCTCACAGGGTTAACCCCACCCCTTTTATCATGTATAAAGATCCTCCTATCCTCCTTCTCACGTGGTTAACCCCACCCCTTTTATCATGTATAAAGATCCTCCTATCCTCCTTCACACGTGGTTAACCCCACCCCTTTTATCATGTATAAAGATCCTCCTATCCTCCTTCTCACAGGGTTAACCCCACCCCTTTTATCATGTATAAAGATCCTCCTATCCTCCTTCTCACAGGGTTAACCCCACCCCTTTTATCATGTATAAAGATCCTCCTATCCTCCTTCTCACAGGGTTAACCCCACCCCTTTTATCATGTATAAAGATCCTCCTATCCTCCTTCTCACAGGGTTAACCCCACCCCTTTTGTCACGTATAAAGATCGACGTACAATGTAAATCTGGGAGCCACTTCCGGCGTCCCAGGCCAGGACTCCCTGTCAAGGTCTTCTGAAACCAACTCCTGTTATTAACCTAATACATTTGTAACAACTAACCATCTGACTAGCGAATTATTGCCACCAACATCCACAACACATGGACGCAAACTCACATCGCAGAGCCACACAACCAATCCACACAGAGGCAGGGCTGCTGGTTAACTGCTGAAAGACACCGGAAGTGGACGTGGACGTGGAGTGGCAGACGGTGCCACGTTAAATGGACGCTGTTGTTAACGGCTGTTATTCTCTCTATTTGTATACTCATTCTATGTCTGCACTTTATGCATTGCTTTTATTTTGCACGATTCCCAATACAAGTGGGGCCTCAGTCCCTGGAGGTGGGTGGGGCCTCAGTCCCTGGAGGTGGGTGGGGCCTCAGTCCCTGGAGGTGGGTGGGGCCTCAGTCCCTGGAGGTGGGTGGGGCCTCAGTCCCTGGAGGTGGGTGGGGCTATGAAGCACTTTGGGCTGCAATTCTCGTATGAAAGGTGCTATACAAATAAAGCGTATTATTATTATTACACACGCAGAGCTCTGCATAGAGGGGTAGGGATAACGTCTGGGTCAAGGCTATTTTGTCTGCATGCAGGACACAGATTCTATAAGAATACAGTAGTGGATTCACTCGCAGTGCCCCCAGGATACAGGATGCTGCTTGGTGTCTTTTCTCTGGTGCTTTCTGCATGTTTCCAGTCAGGTCCAGGGGTTAAATCAAGGAGGAATGGATGGATTTACACAACAAGATTCCTTCAGCTAATGAAGCACTACTGGCCACGATATAATCACAACTTTTTGAGGCAATTTACAGTAAATGGGCAATACTTTCTTAAGTACGGTAATGATGAGGATGAGGATGCTTTCTGAAAAAAACTATTCAGGTGTGGCACGGTCTACAGACCCAAGCAGTGTGTGTGTGTGTGTAAGATTAGCTCACACTTCAAGATCTTGGTATCTAGGGACATCTATGGACCTCAGGGAATGTACTCCCAGTGTCAGAAATATTGTGTCTGTTACTACGCTTGAGTAAATTGTAATGAATCAAAGGATAATATGAATGTATCATTTTAATAAAGAATGTTCATCTTTGACGGTGAATAACACCATGCTAACATTGACCAGACGTGGAAAATTGCCACTGAGCTCATTCAGCACCTTCTTGAGATCAAGTGTACAAAAAACCTAAGCAAATGAATAAAGGGTTTTAGAGGTGGTTTTGTATACAGTACAGAATCTTGCCATCCAGACACATGCAATTTGAAATATGAATTATAGAATATAGAATATCAGGCCTATAAATTACCTTATTATGGCCAAGTCATACATCTATGGATCGGACGAAATCTCCTCTTTCCAATGGCAGAGTTAAATCTGGATTTAGTACCACCAGGTGCCCGTTACAGGGCAGCAAAGACCGTGAATGAAATCTACTGTAAGTGCAGTTACTTTTGTATAATATCCATAGCTCCGCCATTTTGACCAGATTGCGATGCAGTTTTTTTTTGACATTCACAGAAAGGTAAAGAAACAATATATGTTTTATTTTATGGCAATAACGTTCAGGTTTGTTAACGATAATAAAGGTTTGTTATTAATAATCACGGAAATATTTTCTTTCCACGTCAGCTGGCTGCAGCTTTGACAGCGGCTGGTGTGAGCTGGGCAGTGTAGGTTTATGAAATTTCAACTTCCATCGAAAGCCCTTTCTTAGGACTACAATGATTTCATGATGGCGTCATTTCCTCGCGTCTAAATTATCCAGTTTCCAATGCAATGCATAGAGATTTTTATAAACTATTTCGCTAATAACACTTAAAATCATTGGTAAAGAAAATAGTGCTGAAAACATACACTTTGACTGCTGTTTTGATAGGGTTAGGGTCTTTACTCTTGGCTACATTTGAAAAAGAAACGCAACATTCATTAATACGGACTGTATTGATCTATTTATGACGTGAAATAAATCTCAACCTAACAGGGTTAACATGACAAGACACAATTAAGCTGTAACACAAAATCATAGGACAGTGGGTTGAAAATCATAAATGTATATTTTCCTCCTCTTCTTGCAACACAGACAATTTGCAAGGGACAGCACAATGGGGCTTGATTAAAGAAAGCCTATACTGTGCCTCTACCCCAAGACCCGTAAGCTAACCACACAAGACAAAGTAGTGTGTCAGAGACCAGCCAGACTCAATCTATCATACATAGGTATGATGATCTCTTGGACCTACTGTAACAGCAGCACTCAGGGCCTGGTTCCATTTACTTTGTTTAGAATGCTCTCCAGAAATAGGTCACAATGATTCAGAGAAAAATGGTGGAGAGAGGAGAGGAGAGGAGAGGAGGAGAGGAGAGAAAGGGAGAAGAGGAGGGGAGAAGAGAGGAAAGGAGAGGAAAGGGTAGAGGAGAGGAGAGGAGAGGTGAAAAGAGAACAGTAGAGTTGAAGAGGACTAGGTGTCTCAGGAGAGACAGTGAGGATGAATGTCTCTGTCCATCTGGAGACGCTGCCGTATCTGTTTTAAACACAGACTCAAGGTGACTTGAGAAATCTGTGCCACGCTCGAGTTGGACATGTGATTTCATTCACAGCGTGACTGTCCCGAAATTGTTTGGTCCTATAATTCTGGACATGGACTAGGCTATATTCTGCTTTGTGATGTCTCTTATTTAAGAAAAGACTGGAAGGGCCTGGACAAGAGTCTGTCCTCCTTAATATTTATATAGTGAATAGAGGCAGATCACCAGTATGGATGATGACGGATCCACTGTTGCAACTTGGCCAACTGTATGAGGAAGCAATGAAGTGAACACATACTGTACATGTACAGTACACGTGCTGCACACACAGGAACAAACCAGCCAGCCAGAGTGTAGTGTTACATTTACGTAACAATACATTATTAGATAAAACAGATGATGTATATATAACAAAGTTTTCCATTCGGGACATCATTTGCAGTTGATAAAAAGGTCATAAATCGCAATATATTTGTCATGGTCTTGACCATGCCCCAGCTGCAGTACTCTGTGTTTCTCTGGTCTGTCTCTGATTTCCCTGTCTGTCTCTGATCCCTGTCTGTCTCTGTTCTTCCTGTGTTGCCTCAGTGTGTGTGTGTGTGTGTGTGTGTGTGTGTGTGTGTGTGTGTGTGTGTGTGTGTGTGTGTGTGTGTGTGTGTGTGGGACTCCGGGATATCCTAATATGGGCATCTACATGCGTCCATGCCTGCCTTCCATCAGCCCATCACCTACCATATATCAACTCTGGTCTCTCATCCATTCATCACCAGATCGTAAACCCAGTATAAGACACGGCTTCAGTTCCTTGTGTATCCTAGTGATATTTGATCTTGGTATTCTGGTGTTAGTCTTGGTATATATATGGTATTAGTAATTTTTTTTGTGTTCACTCATTTCACTTTTTGTGTTCACTGTTTTCCTCTGCCTGTCAGCTCGCCACCAGCACTCGCCCCCGACGTCACCTCATCTTCTGCTCCTCTTCTCTCGAGGCTACGGCGCACTCCAAACCCCTCTCCCCTCCGCGCTACAGCCAGTGTTAATTTTGGCAGCTATTTTCATTTTAGTTTTAGTCTTAGTCATGTGTCAAGTGCTCCTTTTTAGTTTTCATCATATTTAGTCATCTTCATTTATTTTTCGTTTAGTCAGTTTTAGTCAACTAAATGTCTGAGCATTTTAGTCTTAGTCAGTTTATGTCTCAATTTTGTCTTTTTTGTTTTAGTCTAGATTTAGTCGACGAAAACGGATGACATTTTTGTCTATTTTTAGTTAACACTTTAACTGCCGAGGTTAAATTCATGATATACCATCCCTTGCCAGCTCTATTTAACATGGAGAAGTTCCCCTTCTTTGCAGGGCTATAACTTTTTAAATTCTATTGCTAGATTGCCATTATTAGGGCCCATTCAATGTCCTATATGTATTGTTCATGGTGTAGCAACGTTAAACTTTTTCATTCACATATTCATACTAAAATATGGTCTAAAGTATAAGTATGTTTTCATCTCTTTCTGCAGCTTTCTCCAGAACGTGATTTATAGCCCCAAATGCATTATATTGATGATGAAATACAGTTTGATAGCGATCTGTGCCAGATAATAAATTTCAACTGGATGTGGTTCTGGAAGTTACTACACGTCATCTGATGTTGACCGGATGGGCGAGGGGGCGTTTATAATTCCGTGGGCAACGTTATACCATTCATCTAATGTGGGTCATATGTTCATCATAGCAGTTTATATCGAACACGGTAATACTACACGCTAAAACTCACCCCAGTCTCCTCGGGCCGTTGGGCGATCAGCGTGGAGTAGACAGTTTTCCATTATGGGATGCCAAAATACCCGATCTATTTCCAGGTTGTATAATAGTATATACGTCCAAAACATGTTGTTTTTTCGAGTTATTTGCACCGATCGATGTTCACTGTGTGAAGACTGAGTCTCTCTAACATTAGCGAGTGCCCGGACCACATATGGAGTGAGTCCTGCCGGGTTAAAGGTTGACATCCGGTTTCGATCTGCCGATCGGCCACCAGATGGCGCTCTTGAACCGCTAGAGGATTGAGAGGAGATCAGAACTGTGTGTCAAGGCTCCAGAACGGAAATATGATTTCGATCACAGATTTTTGAAATCTTGATATCAAAGACGAGTTACGGCGTCCGCGGCAACTTGAGCATGGCGGGGAATGACGAGTTCCGGCGTTTTCGGCAGTTAAAGTGTTAATGGAAAAAAACTTGTCAGAAGTCAGAAATAGTCAACATGGAACATTTTCTGATTTAAATTGCGTATTTATTTTTTAACCTAGGGGAATCTGAGTCGGCGGCACAAGTGATACACAGGAAGTATAATTATGTTGGTGTAGACATGGCCCAATGTATTGTTGCTCCTACAGTATATGTTGGTGTAGACATGGTCCAATGTATTGTTGCTCCTACAGTATATGTTGGTGTAGACATGGTCCAATGTATTGTTGCACCTACAGTATATGTTGGTGTAGACATGGTCCAATGTATGCATCTAAGAGAGCATTACGGATGTGGTGACGTTGTTTCTGACCAGAGAGACGACGCTGAACTCTGTCTGTCTTCTGTTTGCTGTGTCTTTCCTTTCTCTCTGCCATGTCTGTCCTCTCTCTGCTGTGTCTGTCCTCTCTGTCATGTCTGTCCTCTCTCTCTCCGCTGTGTCTGGCAGCGGTTTATTCTATAACAGGATACTGTAAACTAAGTAAACAGAACACATAGTAGTACTAGTAGTAGTACACACTGATTGCAATCTGGTTGCATAAAAACATTATATAAAATCACATTCTGAGGTCAGTGTTAAAGTGCCACATGGAAGAGGTCTGGTTAGTGGTTAGAGTTAGAGGTGGTCTAGGTCTGGTTAGGGTAACTTAGGGGTAGTTAAGCATTCATTATAATTTATTATTATTATTTAGATAGATGGATGTAAAGGGCTAGAGTAGACTAACTCTTAACCCCTATCCGGACCTAGACCACCTCTAAGTCACAACCCTAACTTAGGGGTTAAAGTTAGAGGTGGTCTAGGTCTGGTTAGGGGTTAGAGTTAGAGGTGGTCTAGGTCTGGTTATACTGATCGGATACCAGTGCATACATAAAAAAATATATATATTATATTATATAAATTATAAAACTTTTTTTTCTTTTCTTTTTTACAGCTACTGTTTTATACTGTTTTTTTAGTAATAACTAGAAAGTAATGGTATTTATTCAACAACAGGTGATTGTATAGATTAGTATTAGTATCATTAAATGACAACTATGCTCAACTATGCTTCACCCATGGAAAGGTTGTTGGCACATTGGTTCCACACGGACGTTAAACGTTGTTGCGCACTTCCTATCCAGTCGGCTCCCGTTCAGTTAGCTCCTAGCAGAGGCACTGTTGTGATTTTTTATGCAAAATAAATATTCAACATTCTCTTTTGAGACTCCGCCTCAGACTTATCATTTGGCACTAAAAGCTAAACATTGTCACCGGTATGGCTGTCTGCATTATGTCATTAATTGTGTGCAGTTAGTCACATTATTAACACTGGCTACAGCACATCCCAAGATACTCCAGAAATAGGTCACAATGATTCAGAGAAAATTCTTATGGAGGAGAGGAGAGAGGAGAGGAAAGGAGATAAGAGGAGAGGAAAGGAGAGGAGAGGAGATGAGAGGAGAGGAAATGAGAGGAGAGGAGAGAAAAGGAGGAGAGGGGAGAAGAGAGGAGAGAGGAAAGGACAGGAGAGGAGAGGAAAGGAGAGAAGAAGAGGAGAGGAGAGAGGAAAGGACAGGATATGAGAAAGGACAGGAGAGGAGAGGAAAGGAGAGAAGAAGAGGAGAGGGGAGCGGAAAGGACAGGAGATGAGAGAGGAGAGGAGACCCTTTTCCCTATTCATCACCTCGTTCCTCATCCGTTCAGCCCTTCTCACAGTCGTATTTGATGCTTTGCAATCTATTGATTCAAAGTGTTCTACAGGTAAGGATAACTTAAGAGTATTTTTTTATTATTAAATTGGCTGCACCAGTTATCGCTGAGCAGTTAATTTATATATTTAATCTCTCTATCTCTTCAGGTAGATTCCATCTAGCTTGGAAATCTGCATGAGTGATTCCTTTACATACGGGAGGTGATAGGGATCATTTTGATTTCGTCCTATCTCCAGGTTACCTTGCCTAGCTAAAGTTATGGAAACACTAGTGAATGATTAACTTAAGTTTTTCCTTTCAAATAACTCAGTACTTCTGAGTACTGAGTCATCAATCTGGTTTTAGAGCCAAACACAGTACTACATCAGCCATTACTCTGGTTACAAATTATATTATCTCAGCATTAGATAACAAGAAACATTGTGCTGCCCTCTTTGTTTATTTATCAAAAGCCTGGATCACTACTTGCTTCTAAAAAAAAACGATCTAAAATTGGCTTGGATGGTAATGCCTGTGTCTGGTTTCAGGATTATCTATCTTCTAGGCGGCAGTGTGTGAAGTTGGGCTCAAGCCCAATCTGAATTTTTGTGTTCAGTTTTGGGTCCTGTCCTTTTCACGATTTATATGACAACACATTGATATTACATTGTTTCTTCTTTGTACGGTTGTCATGCCCATTTGTATGCTGATGACACAATTGTGTACTGTATTGCTGATTCTGTACAGTTGGCCATTGAGAAATTGCAACTTTCTTTTTATGCTCTTCAGGATGCCCTTGTTAATCTAAAATGAGTTCTTAATGCTAGTAAGACAAAATCTTGTTGTTTTCAAGAGCCCAGAAATAGCAAAAATATTAACTTTGATAATGTGCGGCTATCTACTGTCAGTGGCTCTTGTATAGAGAGAGTCACTGAGTATAAATATCTTGGCCTGTGGCTTGACGAGATATTTACATTTAAGTTCCATGTGGATAATCTTGCCTCTAAACTGTGACAGAAAATTGGTTTCCTCTATTTAGTAGAAAAATAATTGTTGAATCAGTCTTCTTATCAGTTTTGGATTATGGTGATGTAATTTATAGGCATGCTGCGGCATCAACTCTTAAACCTCTGGAATCTGCACATCACTCAGCTCTTAGGTTTATTACTGGTGACAGATATGATACTCACCATTGTGTCCTGTATGATAGGGTGGGTTGGCCTTCTCTTGCAGAAAGGCGTAACAAACACTGCCCTTATTGGTAAACAACCTGTTTATATCTCTTCACTGTTAGATTGAAATATTGGAACCTATTCAACTCGATCAAATGACTGGATGACTCTTAGGGTCTCTCAAGTTTGTTCTGATCTAGCCCTTATGTGGTGTTATGGTCTCCAGCGACCCGTTTCAAGGTTATAATATGTAATAACTACCATGTAGTTAATTTGATTAGAACAAGGCTTTATGATATCCTCCACAACACATATATAAGCACAGCAAAACTATGTTTCACCATTTTGAGAATTCTGAAGGTATCTGCAGAAAAAAAAGTACGACTGTGGTGTTAGGGTCATTCTTGACCCGGCAAGGTAAAACTATACTATAAAAATACTAAATATAAATAAATAAAATAATAATAAATATAGTAAACTTTTTTTCAGAAGTTATATTCTAATATTGTTCTATTATAGTCAGAAAACATTATTATCTATGGGTTTCACATTTAGTATATTATGATTGAACAACCTAATTTTCATCTTAAAAATAAGGGACATGATGTGTCTCTGGGGCCATAAAATCAAATTACAATGGGATTATATGGTTATGAATGCATATAATGTTAGTTAGGATGTAGTATTAACTATATTGAGTGATACTCCTTTCTTTTTAGTGGTCAGGACTGAGTTAGACCCAGGGTCAACATTGACCCGCTAACAACGGTCAGTGGTGCCAATTCCTAACACAACATGAGGGCTAGGGAAGTCAGCTTTTTCCTTTGATGCCTCTAACTCTTGGAATGTCGTCCAACTCTCTCTGAAGTTGGAGGTTCTCCCTTCTCTTGGTATGTTTAAACGTATGATTTCAGACCATTGTGTAACTGTAAAAGTGTGTTACAGACCTGTAACTGTTTTAGCTGATTTTCTGATAATTATAATAATACGATCATTTTTATTGAATATCGATTTTATTATGTACTGTTTACATTTGTACAATCGTTGTTTCTGTAAATGAGGGAAACCTCAGAAGCTTACGATTTTAAATAAAGGTTGAAATAAAAAAAATAATTAAACATTTATTTTCCCCTATAATAAATCGTGTTGATTTTTGCCCTACTCCTGTGTGTCTGTGTCTGCATTTTGGGTTACCTGATCTGGTCTTTCTTGACAATATCACAATATTGTGATATTACAATATCGTGACTCTAGCGTGATTATATCGTATTGTGCGGCCTCTGGTGATCCCACCGCATAACGGACGGCAATCCGTCAGGAATCCTGATTTCCTGGATTCTACTTCAGATTTCAGCTTTAATGTCAGAGACATAGCATGAGATATGGCTGTGTTTGGCTCTGTGTGCAGACATGGCATGGGAAATGGCTGTCTACTCTGTATCTGTAGGCTATGACTGTGCTATGCATTCATCTGTGTACGTTAGTTTGTGTATGTGTGTGTGTGTGTGTATGTGTGTCTGTGTGTGAGTGTGTGTGTGTGTGTGTGTGTGTGTGTGTGTGTGTGTGCATTTATACCATATACCGGTATATATATATATGTATATGAATGTCAACTGCATCATGTATAGCGGTCCATCTGCTATCTGTCTGTATCACATCATGTCCTGACCAAGGCATGACTTGTCGGTCGGAAAATACGGATATATGTCTTGTCCTCCCATCTGCGGACGATGAAGGTGAATCCACTGCTTGTAGTTATTGGTGTAAATTCAGCATCATATTCCCATTGCCTTCCCAACTCTCTGCAATGTAACACAGACTAACTTAAAGGTGCACTATGCAGAAATGTTAAAGTCAAGGGATTTTGAAAAACAACAATATGGTATATTTTCATAACTGAATAAACAAACTGTCCTCAGAGGAACATTGTCTCCCTGGAAACACTGAAGCTAGAAATATGCCTGGAAAGTTGCCAATTCACTGCGGTTGTTTACAATGGCAGGGCCCAATTTTTTTTTTTACAAACATTCAAAGAAGGCTTACGTTTTGGTTCGTGGTGCTTAACCCTTTCACTGCCGCATTACCAAAAAGGTTAGTAAAGGTTAACCGTCGGTAGTGTGATAGTAAAGGGTTAACCTTCTGTCGTGTGGCAGTGAAAGGGTTAAAAATTATTTAGTTTTGAATCACGATGACATAAGACACAATCCTTCAAAGGATTACACGTATAGTAAATAGGTTTTGTACACTAATTGCAGCATATGCAAATGTGAACAAATCCCCCTCCCCTGAAATGGCATAGCGAACCTTTAAAGCGACAACTGTTTGTAGCCTTAAAGGCAGGGTAACTTCGTGAGATTGGGTTGCACCTGTATAAACAGTTAGTTAGAGCCAGTGGCAGTGGCAAAGGCCAAGGACGGTCTCATCCATCCAGAGAGTCATCCATCACCACTCACACCACTCAGAGTCAGAGCCAGGAGAGTTATAAAAATCATCGAAGCGGTTTCCAACTAGAATGACAAGACCAGGGGCGGCAAAACCTTCTGACAAGGGCCATGGGTCTACATGTAACAAGGGCGCTGGGCTGTGGGCCAAACAATGCGACCAGACGTTGCTCATTCAATGTACAAGTAAATCACAGTGTCTTAGGCTCAGGGCTGGTGTGCTTTCACTGTGTAATAGGCAAGTTAGTTTAAAAAATACCTTCTCAAATAGTTAAATTGCATAAAAAATAAACCGAATAGAATATCTAATAATTACTGGAACCCGTTGGGAGGGCCAAGAATAATGTTGTGAAGAGCTTTAGGCAGCCTTGGATGAGACCAAGTTGAGTTAAAACTGTTTAAACTGTTTTTATGTATTCCCCTTTACCACTGGGAGATATACAGTACTCCATGCTGTCAGACCAGTAGCGTTGTCTCCCTTCCAGTGCTGAACTGGGAACGCTGGGGGCTGTGTCCTCGTCATATCGGTCCAGGTCTCCCAAACAGTTCCCAAAGCGTCCTGATAGAATGTTTAATAAGAGCGAATGTTGCCAGACAACAAGGAGACTTTTATCTAATATCTAATATCGCTTGGCAACCAAATCCTTCCAGGACGTAAAACATATTGAAACGCTGAGGAGGGTCGACAACCCCGGCCCGGCCCGGGGGACCAGGTGTCCCCCTTTTGGTTGTACTGTCCCACCATTTGAGACCGCGTCCCACATATTGAGAGGATGTCCCTCTTTTCGAAGCAAAAAAATTAAAATAAAACACAAGACATTACTGTCAAGTGATAAGTTTGAATATTTAAAACAATAAATAACAGTACAAAAAGGGGGACACCTGGTCACAAGAGATTAATTGATGTCACAATGTTTTTGAGAGGCTTTGCAAAACGAGGACAGCCATAAGCTAACCCCAGCCTCATTTCACATGATGGAGTATGAGCTAATTACAGACATATGTATGTTTTATGATACTAGCAGTGGGACTGTTACATAGGTTGAACCCAAAGCCTTTGACTGGTATGTGAAGGGGGGGGTATCAGTAGCAGGAGGAGCCTCTGTGTATCAATCATTCACTCATCATCCTGCCATGGATCTCGCTGTACACTGTCTCTCTCCCTCACATCTTTAGCATGGAAACCTTTTAACTCCCTCACAGCTTTAGCATGGACACCTTTTAACTCCCTCCAGGTCTCCCTTGTAAAAGAGGTCCTGGATCTCAATTGGGACACAACTGGTTAAATAAAGGCTAAACTTTTTTTTGTGAGTGAGTTTCATTACCCTCGACCCAAGAAATCCATTCAACACCCACTGTAACAGTACGAAACAACAACCAACCAAACAAACAAACAAACAAACAAACAAAGAAACAAAGAAACATGTCTACAACTACAAAACCTGTTTCCTTGGAAAACGGTCCACTGGAGTTATGAAGTTCATCCCCCAGTAGCATTGCTGTGAGTAGTCCCTGAGGGACGTGGAAGGAGTGCCCCCAGTAGGCAGGACTCACGACACCAGAGCCAGGACACTGTGTTTCTCCCTGCCCCATTTATCTACCATCTCTGGCTCCACGGAGATCACTCAGGGATTCCGACAGCCCGCCAAAGCCCACGTTTAAGTGCACCGAAAATTGGTAATCCAGCCTTGGCGACGGCCCGAGCGCGGCTCAAGAGTTCTGCAGTAGCGCTCACTACTGCGGGCTGAGGAATACAGTGAGTGCTATGCTGCTGCTGCTGCCATCCAAAACAAATGACCCTGGCTGGCTGGCAACTTGCTTCGAGACGAGGCCAAGAGAGAATCGACACCATGTGGACTTCATTCATTCACTTAGACTCGGGGGAGGAGAGGAGGACAGTCGTACAAACCGTCATCTGCAAAACGAATCTGGCCGGCAAGACAGACGAGACAGAGAGACGGACAGAGAGACAAACAGAGAGACAGGAAGAAAGACAGACACAGAGACGGACAGAGAGACGGACAAAGAGACGGACAAAGAGACAGACAGAGAGACCGACAGAGAGACAGACAGAGAGACCGACAGAGAGACAGACAGAGAGACAGACAGAAAGACAGACAGAGAGACAGACAGAGAGACAGACAGAAAGACAGACAGAGAGACGGACAAAGAGACGGACAGAGAGACAGACAGAGAGGCCGACAGAAAGATAGACAGATAGATAGACAGATGTGTGTGTGTGTACACACAGTGAGACAGACAGAGAGACAGACAGAAAGATAGACAGATAGATAGAAAGATAGACAGATGTGTGTGTGTGTGTACACACAGTGAGACAGACAGAGAGACAGACAGGGATCCAAACAGAGAGACAGACAGAAAGATAGAAAGATAGACAGATGTGTGTGTGTGTGTGTACACACAGTGAGACAGACAGAGAGACAGACAGTGAGACAGACAGAGAGACAGACAGAGACAGACAGACAGAGAGGCAGACAGTGAGACAGACAGAGAGACAGACAGAGACAGACATGGGCAGACGAGCAGAAACATAGACAGAGGCTCTGCTGTAGAACACTAAGAACAGATAATGGTGTATTCTATCTGGTGGACACTGTAACCTTGACGAAGTCGGTCGCGCAGGAAAAGCTATAAGTGGAGATGCTGGGGATTGAACCCAGGACCTCATACATGCGAAGCATGCGCTCTACCACTGAGCTACATCCCCACTGGTTAGGAAGTTTGATTTGTCACAGTGTGCTCGGTGCGACAGTGTGCACAGCAGTGGCGGACTGGGACACAAATTCAGCCCGGGACATTCAGACGCACCAGCCCACACACCGGCCCACGCACCGGCCCCGAAACCGGCCCACACAACGGGCGTTATGAAACACTTGTCCAGTATTAAACAACCCAAGGCTGTGGCTAAGGAGTCAACATCAGGGAGACCAAATCTACACACCGCCCCTAGATGTGCACTCATGCACAGTGCACACACACACACACACAGACACACACATACATATACCGTTACTTCCCGTCATTGGCATATGTTTTTTTTTTACTAACATCTTAGTGCCTCATTAGCCTAGGGATTAAGGATACATGAAGTATTAACTACACCATAATAATATTGACGTTTTGATCCATAGAAAGTAGGGATGTCCGATATTATCGGCCGATATCGGCATTAAAATGTGATATCGAAAAATATCGGTATCGGTTTTAAAGAAATAATATTTTATTTACATTTCTATAACCTTTATTTACCCAGGCAAGCAAGTAAGAACCAATTCTGATTTTATTTATTGTCAAAAGTATGCATAATGTTGTGTTAATTCCACAACAAGAGATATGTAATGGTAATTACCTGAAATTATTCCATTTCTTGGGGCGGGAAACCCTGCATATATCGGTATCGGTTGATATCGGTATCGGAAATTAAGAGTTGGACAATATCGGTATAGGTAAAAAAGCCAATATCGAGCATCCCTAATAGAAAGGTCTGTGCTACACAATTCCAGTTAGATTGGATTTATTGTCCTTTAATTTGGCACTCATGACATTAGTTGCTTGCCGTTTAATCAACATTGAAAGACCTCTCTCTCTCTCTCTCTCTCTCTCTCTCTCTCTCTCTCTCTCTCTCTGTGTGTGTGTGTGTCTCTCCCTCTCTCTGTGTGTCTCTCTCTCTGTGTGTCTCTCTCTCTGTCTCTCTCTCTGTCTCTCTCTCTGTGTGTCTGTCTGTCTGTCTGTCTGTCTGTCTGTCTGGACTGGGCTCTCTCTCTCCCCTCAGGGTCAGCTGTGCTGGACTGGGCACTCTCTCTCCCCTCAGGGTCAGCTGTGCTGGATTGGGCGCTCTCTCTTTCCTCAGAGTCAACTGCATAAGAAGAACATCAGCAATCAATAATAATGGCTTGAATTCATACAGCGTTTTTCAGCCTTTTGAAAACACCCAAAGTAGTAGTAGTAGTAGTAGTAGTAGTTTATTCAGTCATCATCTCACACAATACAATATACCCCATCATTTAACAATATTTGATTTTACAGTGACTGAAAAGGTACAGACTGAAGCATAATGCTTATATATGCCTGTCCTATATTCTTAACAAAAATTAAAAAAATTGGCGGCTACGTGGCGTAGTGGGCAAGGCGCTCGCCACAAATACTGGAGACGCTGGGCTCGCCTGTTCGAGCCCAGCGCTCCACATTGCTTTCAGTTTAGCTGGTCGTTCATACTAATACACATTGGCCGTATTAGGGGGTGGGAAACTGATGGGTGGGGATTGGGCGTTGTGGACAGCGACTCCTACAGGTCGGTTGGTGTGCCTGCGCAGTAGAATCAGGAAGTGTCGGGGGCAGCGTGAGCCTCCCACGCGTTACTCCTCGCCACTGAGAGATCGAGCTGCGCAGGTGAAAAGATGCGACTGCTGTTACCTCAAGTACCGGAGGGGACTTGTGCTATGTATGACTTAGTCCACATTGCAGCCGGCTTGTGGGAGGCAAGAAACAGCGTTCGTGACAGGGGAGGGTTGAATTGGATGATACGAAATTGGGATGGGAGAAAATGTAGAAAATGGGAGAAAAAGTGGATAAAAAAAAAAAACATTTAAAAAATTAAGACTCCAAAACAGTATTCTAAAAGAAAATAGCAAAAGAAAACAGTATTATTCACCCCTGTAGTTTTCAAAAATAGCTTTACAAATTTTTCTTAAAAACCAAAAGCGAATGACTCATTCTTAACTGTATATCAGCATTGTTCCACAAAGCGCTTCACAGAAACCATCAAGCATTCACACTCACACAGTCATACACTACTGGTGGTTGTGAGCAGCATCAGCAAACACAGCTGCCCTGTGGCAGACTGACGGAATCATGTCTGCTAATCAGCGCCAACCACCATCAACAACCTTCATAAATACATTCAACATTAATGGAATAGGCTAACTACCAACTTAGCTGTAGCAGTTAGCTGTTATATGCAATCACATATGTTTAACTACGGGGTAGTAGTTGACCTAGTTGTTAGCTTAAGCTAGTTAGCTGTGGTTATTTACAAACATGTAGATGAGACTAATCATATACAGATCGAGAACATGGCTAACAGTTGGGAATTCTAAGGTACATCTTATTTAAGCATGTAAAATGGCAACTAATCAATTCAATCAATTAGATTACCAATATTATATCAACATGAAAATTTGGAAGGGAACATAATAGTATTTTATTTTAGTATTTACTATTATAATATTAGTAGCCGATTAATTTGCAGCCCGTCCTAGGTTCTGATTGGCTCTCTAGGTTAGCACTTTAGCTTCTGATGCTGTGGTGGGCACTAGTCCTTACATTGCTAACTAAACTTTTAGTCAGAGAAAAAACGTCACGAGTCACAACTATTTACGTCCACGTGCTGTAAGGAATCAGGAATACGGAAAGCACATTGTCTTGTAATAGAATGACTGAAATCACTGCAAGAGCTAGTATAGGCTAGCTAGCCCTCATGAACCGGCAGACACCAACAGTAGAATATGCACTAGGCTACTGCATGCACCTGTCATGTTACTGTTGGTTCCTTCCACTTGAACTTCATCATCATTAGCAGCAGCAGCGGGTAAACATGTCTGTAATTTTAGAACATTGTTCTGCGTCTTTTACTAGCAATTTTTGTTTTTTAATTCTAGCTTTTTCAGCTCCACCCTTTCTTTTTTTGCATTCTCCATTTCTGCGCTTCTAGGCCTACTCGCGGTTGGGAGGAAACGTGAATCTCATTCACTGATGTCTCATGTCTCATTCAAGACTGGCTAACAAAAGCATGTCTTTCACTTAACACCAGCATGTCTTTCACTTAACACCAAGAAAACAGTGTGTATGATGTTCACAAAGTCACCAGTAGAGGTCACTCACTCTAATGTGTTTCTGGGAGAGGCAGAGCTGGACATTGTACATTAATTCAAGTATCTTGGGGTCACATTGGACTCTACATTGACCTTCAAAAAGTCATGTGAAGAAAGTGACAAACAGTCAAGTTTAACATCGAAAACTTCAGGCAGATCAGGCCCTGCCTGCCAGTTAATGCTGCAAGGATGTTTCTGCATTCAATGATTTTATCACACATCGAGTAGGCCTACTGTTTTATCAACTGGTCTCTTTTATATGTCACTACTCTTACACCAATATAATTACTTAGCCATAAAAGTATTTGATAGGAAACAAATTACATTTCATCACTTCCTGATGGCTTGTCGTACAGAACTTGTAAGTCGCTTTGGATAAAAGCGTCAGCTAAATGACTAAATGTAAATGTAAATGTGAATGTAATGTTTTAGAAAAACATAACATGCTAAGTTTCGAGAATTTCCAAGTTTTCAAATATACTTGCTTCATGTACAAGGTTCTGCATGGACTTGCCCCTCCCCCATTGAATGAGTTCATCCAACAGAAAGCAGACACTGGCATTACCACCAGGGCCATCAGTAGAGGGGACTGTAAGGTGCCTTTTCGGTATACTACCATTGCAAAAACTGTGTTCTCTGTTAAAAGTGGTAACTACTGGAATAGCCTGCCAGTTGTGATTAGAGAGTGCCCTACATACTCCATGTTCAAGACCCATCTTAAACTGCATCTTAAGGCAAACCAGAACTGTGATCATTTTTAATCTGATTTAGTTTATGCAACTTGTTTATTGTTTTATTGCCGGCCCACACACTGGCCCACACACCGGCCCACATATGGCCCATACACTGGCCCACACACTACACCGGCCCACACACCGGCCCACATTAGTGGCCCACACACTGGCCCACACACCGGCCCACACACTGGCCCACATACTGGCCCACACACCGGCCCACATACTGGCCCACACACCGGCCCACACACTGGCCCACATTAGTGGCCCACACACCGACTCACACACTGGCCCACACACCGGCCCACAGACTGGCCCACATACTGGCCCACACACCGGCCCACACACTGGCCCACATACTGGCCCACACACCGGCCCACACACTGGCCCACACACTGGCCCACATTAGTGGCCCACACACCGACTCACACACTGGCCCACACACCGGCCCACACACTGGCCCACATTAGTGGCCCACACACCGACTCACACACTGGCCCACACATCGGCCCACATTAGTGGCCCACACACTGGCCCACACACTGGCCCAAAAAAAAAAAGTAAAAAAAAAAAAAAAAAAATTTTTTTTTTTTTTTTTTTTGGCCCAGCCCACTTTGGTCCCGGCCCATCGGGATTCGTCCCGAACGTCCCGATGGCCAGTCCGCCACTGGTGCACAGCAATGTCGTCATGCTGTAAAAGGCGGGGGCCAGAACCAGACAAGAGGCCTTTCACAGAATGTTTAGCACATTTGTCCTCCATGTTGGAAGAGACAACACACTGCTGTGTGTGTCGATATGACAAATATATCAACAGAAATGTTATTTAACGGTGTCCTTATACTGGGATCTTATCAATAAAATCACAGTGAAATTACCCAAATTGGTTTGGTTACAGGCAGCCATGTTGGAAGAAACACAAACATGTACATGTAAGGCCTCTATAGGCTAACCAGTAATAACAAGATGGTGGTTCCTACTCACCCTCAGACCAGGGAAACCACTGATGCCTGCACCACCAACAGGCCCCTGTAAAACAACCACAACGTTTATTGATCCCCTTGGGGAAATTCAGGCATCATAGCAGCATGGGGGACGGGGGAGGGGAGGTGGAGGCAGGAAAAAAGTTTATAATATAAATAATAATAAAATACAATATAAAAATGATAAAATATAATATAAAAATAATACAATATAATATAAAAATGTGTGCTGTCAATCGATTAAAATATTTATTGTCCATAGTTAACTTGCGATTAATTGCAAATTAATCGCATTTTTTTGTATTATTTTTTTTATCTACCTTAAAGTTCCAAGTTTTAATACTCTTATCAACATGAGAGTCAACAAATGCTTGCTTTATGCAGCCATTTAACACAGAAGGATGACCCTCATGCATTGCAAATTTGCATCAAATTCAAAACAGAGTGATGCACAAAATAACTTAAAAGAAAATAAAACAATGAATAAAGTGTGCATGAAATAATAGGGGAAAGAAAACGTTAGGAACTTGTTACATTCACCCACACAAGGGCTGAGTAATCACACCACCCCCCCCCCCTCTCTCTCTCACACACACTCTCCCAGCTCTCTTTCTCTCTTGCCCCTTCCTCATCTCTCTCACCCCCCCTCTCTCTCTATATATATATCTCTCTCTCACACACACACACACACACACACACACACACACACACACACACACACACACACACACACACACACACACACACACACACACACACACACACACACACACACACACACACACACACACACTTCAAAAACAAACATAGTATCAATGAGAGCATCAATAATACACCTGAGTGAAGTCTAGTAAAAAATTAAAAATAAAGTAAAAAAAAATATGTTTTTCTTTTTCTTTTTTTTATCCACTTGTTCTCCCATTTTCTATATTTTCTCCCATCCCAATTTCGTATCATCCAATTCAACCCTCCCCTGTCACGAACGCTGTTTCTTGCCTCCCACAAGCCGGCTGCAATGTGGACTAAGTCATACATAGCACAAGTCCCCTCCGGTACTTGAGGTAACAGCAGTCGCATCTTTTCACCTGCGCAGCTCGATCTCTCAGTGGCGAGGAGTAACGCGTGGGAGGCTCACGCTGCCCCCGACACTTCCTGATTCTACTGCGCAGGCGCACCAACCGACCTGTAGGAGTCGCTGTCCACAACGCCCGATCCCCACCCATCAGTTTCCCACCCCCTAATACGGCCAATGTGTATTAGTATGAACGACCAGCTAAACTGAAAGCAATGTGGAGCGCTGGGCTCGAACAGGCAAGCCCAGCGTCTCCGTCATTCGTGGCGAGCGCCTTGCCCACTACGCCACGTAGCCGCCCGTACGTTTTTTTTTTCGTAAAAGTTAATTGTGAGTTAAAAAAAATTGTGGGGTTAATAGAATCGGGCGTTAACGCATTAATACCGTGTTAACTTTGACAGCCTTAATAAAAATATATGATTAATAATGTAATAATAAAATATACACCAACATTGATCAATCAAGGCAGGCAGGCTAACAAAAGCACAAAGTAGATTTTGTTAGATTAGATTTTGTTGACTGAACATCTAATGACATTAATGAGGCTCGCATTGACATATTAAAAGGTAAAAGGAGTTTTTGACCACTTGCTAAGTTGCTAGTGCACATTAGGGGTCACGAGGACACTGGAGGTGTAAATACGCGTGCTTCAATTTGATTGGTCTATATACATTCTTCCTCGAAATCGAAAAAGCCAACTGCCTGTCAATCAAAGGACGTCGAACTCATTATGACTTCGTCAAAACTGAAAGTGAAACACGGATGGGATATACTGTATAAACATTGCAAGGGCAAATAAAATGGCATAAATGGACTTCGCATGGGGTTATATGAGGTGGGAAGTGGATCTAGCTTGTGGACTACACCAGGGGTTCCGCGACCCCCGAAATAACGGTGTCAGAGAGCCGCGAGCCCCCTATTATAGGAGACATTATTTTTTTTATAATATATATATATTTTTTTAATAAATGGAAATGTATGGTTGAAACATGCAAATGTTCAAACACACACACTAATAAGCATTGGAGGCTTTTAACCAGGGCCGGACTGGGGAAATCATTCAGGCCAGGAAATATAGTGCGAAATATAGCCCCAGTCAGACCACTTTTTAAGCTGGGGGTCCCCCACCAGGACATTTTTTGTTACAAAGACTTCATTTCCTGCATTCTGGTGTAGGATTTTTTTTTATTTGTACCCTTTAAATGCCAGTGTTTGTGATGGCATCACAAATTATTGTTAAAAAACTGGCTAGCATATGTATGATTAGCAACAACACAGATTTTGATGGATTTTCAGTTTTTTTGTAATGTCAGATTGAAACAAATACTCACTCTTACCATAAGGGACTAAATTGTCCTCTTCAAAAACGCCATAGAAATATTACTATATGTTGAAATACCACTTTTTCTTTCATAAATATTTTATTCAACTTCAGCCCTGATCATAACACCACATATTAATTTTATAATTATAACCCTTTAAATGCCAATGTGTTTGCAATATATCAAATGCAAAGTAGATTTTTCTGGGGAGATTATTACATTGTGTCAATGATTAGCCACAACACTGATTTTGATGGATTTTTTGTTTTTTGTAAGGGTCCCGCCTCCACCAATCACATGCGGCTCCCTTTGTGTGTGTGTGTGTGAGCAAGAGAGAGAGAGAGAGAGAGAGAGAGAGAGAGAGATAGAAAGAGAGAGAGAGAGAGAGAGAGAGAGAGAGAGAGAGAGAGAGAGAGAGAGAGAGAGAGAGAGAGAGAGAGAGAGATAGTTCTCCAACTTGTGTGAGTTTCAAGTTTCAAGTTTCTTTAATAGTTGTCATACAGAAGTACAGAATACTTTTATACAAAATGCTTCTTACTGTTGCGCTCCAGAGACTATGCAAGACAAGATAAGTATGAAATAAAATAACATAGTAAAATTAGAAGTAAAAAAAATGAGGTCACAGTGTTCAGAGTTGCAGTGATCTCCTGGTTGTTCCCCACCTAGGTTATCTAACTATTGCACCGCTGCAACTAGAAACACTGGCCTGGTCTGCTTCTAAATTCAGTGGCCTGACTGCATTAAAAAAAATATATATATATATATTTTTTTTAATCATCTGGCGACCCCCCATGGCGGCTCCCACTTTGGGAACCACTGGACTACACAACAACAATTAGACTCAAAGTCTACATGGGTGAAAATGTGAATACAAATAAAGCGAGTTGTTTACAAAGAAAACTCTGGATTACATGTAATGATTGCTTGCACGTAGGCCTGTTGTATTTTTAGATGACTCAGTATAGCCTGAATATTGAACAAAACGTTGTATATAGTTGAACTGAATTTAGCACTGAAATCCAACTTCATAACAACCAGCTGGTCTAACAGAACGTCAACTTAATTGGCTTGCATACACAACTTTACAAACACTTCAGCTGAATTCATAACTTTCTCCCACCCCGGTAGACCGGCCTAAAATAGCGAATGTCCCTAATTGACTGACCAGCTTTACATTTTTGTATTACTTTATTTATTAGTCATCAAAGGTACAGTGGAATACAATACACATTGAATGGCACATTTTATATTTTCACCGTCCCCCCCCTCCCTCCAGGGTTCCCACAGAACTAAAACTAAATTCAAGGACTTTCTCATTTTAAAAAGGATACAGTTCACTTTTAAGTGCTGTTTTCTATAGAATTTCTTTTTTTAAATAAAACTGACCAGCTTAACCTCTTAAGCCCTAGCCATATTTCCAGAAATGTCGCCTAAAAGTACATGTACACAGTACATGGAAGACTGCTCCACTTCTACAAGGCCATTTGCATGTTCTTGGTATCTAGGGACATCTATGGACCTCAGGAAATATATTCCCAGTGTCAGAAATATTATGTCTGTTACTATGCTTGAGTAAATTGTAATGAACCAAAGGAGAATATAAATTATTATTATAATTATTCTTTTTCATCTTTGACAGTGAATAACACCATGCTAACATTGACCAGACATGAAAAATGTAACTCATTCAGCACCTTCTTGAGATCAAGTGTAAAAAAAATCTAAGCAAATTAATAAAGGGCAGATGATTTACAGGGGATTTTGTAGATACAGTACTGAATTTTAACATCCGGACACATGCAATTTGAAATATGAATATAGAATATCAGGCCTATAAATTACCTTATTATGGCCAAGTCATACATCTATGGATCGGGCCAAATATCCTCTTTCCAATGGCAGAGTTAAATCTGGATTTAGTACCACCAGGAGCCCGTTACAGAGCAGCAAAGACTGTGAATGAAATCTACTGTAAGTACAGTTACTTTTGTATAATGTCCATAGCTCCGGCATTCTTCACCAGATTGCGACGCGTTTTTGTAGACGTTCACAGAAAGGTAAAGAAACAATATACGTTGTACTTTTTGTATTTTATGGCAATAACGTTCAGGTTTGTTCGATGATATAATCATGAAGATAACGTCAATATTTTTCGCATTGAATATTGAGCTGGGTAGTGTAGTTATTTTTTTTAAATGGGCCTGGGTTTCCTCTTTCTTAGGACTTCAGCTATTTTATGACGGCGTCATTTCCTCCCGTCTAAATCATCCGGTAAGTGTTATAAACTCGCTAATAACACTTACAGTCATTGGTAGTGCAAACGTAGTGCTGAAAATATACACTTTGACTGCGTCTTTGATAGGGTTAGGGTCTTTACTCTTGGCTACATTTGAAAAAGAGATGCAACATTAACAGGTCTTTGTTTGTTCATGTATATATTTATCCACAGCAGATCACTGTCCATGGAACAGCTCCGGGTCTTTTGACGACATCACAGATTCAAGCCTTGGTTCTCTCGTTTCTAGTGTTGGAGGGCAATTCTGCTTTAGGGCAGACCAATGAGGCTAAACACACGCAGTTAAAGGAACGCGCCAATATTTCAGACCAGATAGCCTAGTTGTATTTGCCAAAAACACCTCTCCTGGAGTTTTAAGCTAGGCTAGTGGTTGTGGGGAAATTGGTATCTATCTACTTGTCTGCCTCTGGAGAAGGTGCATTTCCCATAGTGTTGGCATGTTCCTTAACGCTGAGTCTGCTCCTTTGGTTTGGCAGTACAACCCTGTTCTCCCATTGGATGACTCAGCATCCAATGTATTATTAGCCTTGGGATAGATTTTCACTTTACGCTCTCTTCTCTTTGTGGCCTCTTTGGTACACATGCAAATCTATTTCATTTAATTAAATTAAATTTTTTACAGGCAATGATCAAACAAGAGAGAACGGAAACCAAATACGTGACACAGATATTCTGCCCCTCACAGCCAGACCGACTGAACTGCATCCAAGTTTGTCGTGCTAATCTTAACAGATTATGTGTCCTTTCAATAAAGATCTTAAAATGTTTCAGGCTCCTTTGTTGTTAAGCTCATCTTGAGATGGAAAGATGAGAAGAAGAATAGAGAGAGAGAGATATAGAGAGAGATAAACAAATAATATTCATGAGAGAGAGAGAGAGAGAGAGAGAGAGAGAGAGAGAGAGAGAGAGAGAGAGAGAGAGACAAAGAATAGTCATGAGAGAGACAAAGAATAGTCATGAGAGAGAGACAAAGAATAGTCATGAGAGAGAGAAACAAAGAATAGTCATTAGAGAGAGAAAGACAAACAAAGAATAGTCATGAGAGAGAGAGACAAACAATGAATAGTCATTAGAGAGAGAGAGAAAGACAATCAAAGAATAGTCATGAGAGAGAGAGCGAGAGAGAGAGAGAGAAATACTGAGTCATTCTAATCTAAACCATGCATGCATTGCCTTTATCGAGCCGTGCTTTTACACAACACTGTATGCCTTTATAAGAGACTGTGGCTACATTGAGCTGTTGTGTCTCTCCATCCACGTCTGTCTTCAATTCATTTTCATCAGAGTATCAGTTTGTTGGACAGGGCTGTGTCTGTCTCTGCCAGATTTGTGTCTGTTTTGACAGAGAGGGTGAACGTTTGGAACCTATGGGATATGTTACCATCCACAAAGCTGTTGTATCTGCAAATCGGCTCAGTGATGGATCAATGTAGCCCAACGCTACTCTTCTGTCCTTTGACAGTGTCCACAAATCACACAGTGTAGTGGTTGAGCTACATGTAGCCCTGCTGACGTGGGATCAGATCCTGGCAGAACTAGCTCCCTTTTTCCTCCAACAGTCTTCAGAAACATGCACGAAATAGCACGAAGAGTGCAATGTCCCACAGAATGTCCCTCACAGAACGTCCCTTACAGAATGTCCCTCACAGAACGTCCCTCACAGAATGTCCCTCGCAGAACGTCCCTCACAGAAGGTCCCTAAAAGAACGTCCCTCACAGAATGTCCCTAAAAGAACGTCCCTCACAGAATGTCCCTCAAAGAACGTCCCTAAAAGAACGTCCCTCACAGAATGTCCCTCACAGAATGTCCCTCGCAGAATGTCCCTCACAGAATGTCCCTCAAAGAACGTCCCTCACAGAATTTCCCTCAAAGAACAGTTTGATGTCATATAACTATAACTATATCACCCATTCTGTGCTGTCTCCTACAGCGATAATCAGCACTGGAGTAGGTCGCAGTGTTTATCTCAGGACTTGTACAAACTGGAAAGAGGCTCCGTTGACTCTGCATTATTTCCGTGGCTAACTAGCCCGGAGCTGACTGTATCCAGTAAACAGAACAGCATGGACTGTGGTGAGAAAGGACTCTACCGTGAGAAATGGCTCCACGTCATCGGGTAAAAAAAACAGGACTCTGAACGTACCCTTTTAAAACTCCTCTGCGGTGCGCCGTACCTCCTCAGCTACAACTACTGTAAACCACTCAAAACTAGGACATGACGAGAGATATAACATACAACGGTAGGAGAGGAGGAGGAGGAGGGGGGGAGGAGGGGGAAAGGGGGGAGGGGAGAAGGAAGAAGAGGAGGATGAAGGAGAAGAGGAGGAGGAGGGGGAAGAGAGGCGGAGGAGGAGGACAAGAAGGAGGATTGCGGTTCTTACCTCATTGCCGTCAGGACCAGGGGCCCCCCTCTCCCCAGCATCACCGACCACACCCTGCGGAGGACAAGCCCAGGGAACATTAAAGGCTTAGCCTGTGATCAAAATGTAAACAAATGAGTAACCCCACCGCCAAAAACAAGAAGTAGCAAGGCAGCCATGTTGTTATCCTCTATTTGGCCTTGGACTAGTAGCCTGGTGGTGTTGTGGTGCGGCCTGCACCTAACAAGGCCTTGGACCATAGTAGCCTGGTGGTGTTGTGGTGCGGCCTGCACCTAACAAGGCCTTGGACCCTAGTAGCCTGGTGGTGTTGTGGTGCGGCCTGCACCTAACAAGGCCTTGGACCATAGTAGCCTGGTGGTGTTGTGGTGCGGCCTGCACCTAACAAGGCCTTGGACCATAGTAGCCTGGTGGTGTTGTGGTGCGGCCTGCACCTAACAAGGCCTTGGACCATAGTAGCCTGGTGGTGTTGTGGTGCGGCCTGCACCTAACAAGGCCTTGGACCCTAGCAGCCTGGTGGTGTTGTGGAGCGGCCTGCATCTAACAAGGCCTTGGACCCTAGTAGCCTGGTGGTGTTGTGGTGCGGCCTGCACTTAACAAGGCCTTGGACTAGCAGCCTGGTGGTGTTGTGGAGCGGCCTGCACCTAGTACTGTAGGACTCTAGTAGCCTGGATGTTCTGGCTGAATGTTCCAGAGAAAAAGTACTTGATAATCTAACTCTACTCACGCACGCACGCACGCACGCACGCACGCACGCACGCACGCACGCACGCACGCACACACACACACACACACACACACACACACACACACACACACACACACACACACACACACACAAATACACACACACAAACATGCGCTGGGCTGCCTGCCCACTTGGCACCTTGGACACAGAGGACCTACCACTTTTCTCCCCCTCCCAACATGTGGGCCTGTCTTGAGTGCTTCATCTATTAACCTGTCAGGTCAGGATGTTACAGTGCCACCCTGGCACCGGCTTAAATAACCTCTCACAACTGAAACTCCAAGACATCATAACAAAGCTTATGGAGGGGGATCAGGCTGGCGTCTCTATTTCAACAGCCCTGTCACGACCTTGGAAACAGCCACCTGACCGGTGCCAACCCGGCCGGTGCCAACCCGACCGGTGCCAACCCGGCCGGTGCCAACCTGAACGGCGTGGCGCGTTTGATGCGGCTGGCAGCGTCCAGTCCAGAGATGTTTCTGGGAGGGCTGTGTCTATCTTGCTGTTGGGGCTCTGATGTGTAATGTTATGTGTTTTGGCATCCTGTGTAATTAGCCTTAAAAATTCACAGTGCGCAGCCAGCATGCAGACCAGGGCCTTCCGAGTCCCCCGGGGCTCTTCCTGTGAATAATGTATTACTTTCTCCAAGAGGACACGGTGTAGACTTCCATGAGTTGCATAAGACCCGTTCAGATCGCTGGCTCCGCAGCTCTCGCTGCCTCCTCTCCTCTCCCCTGTCAGGAGGAGCAGTGCTCATGTACTTAAAAACAAGGGTAATATACAATGGAACTAAATTAATGACGGGATAATCGATCGAAATGGACAAAATAAAATCAAGTAACTTAAACGAAAGTGTTTTATGACCATCTAACGGGGAAGACTCTTAAACTGTGTGCGTCAATATCTGTGTTTGTCTGTTATCACCTGCATTGCTTTGACCCTTTTTCTTATTCTCTGCACTACTTTTATCTTTATGTCTATTCTATGCAAGTGTTTTGTCTGTTTTTACAGCTACGAAGCATGTTGGGATGCAATTCTTGTATGAAAGGTGCAATACAAATAATGTTTATTATGATTATTGTTATGGTTATTATTGTTATGGTTATTATTATTATTATTATTATTATTATTATTATTATTATTATTATTATTATTATTATTATTATTATTATTATTATTATTATTATTCGTATTATTATTATTATTATTATTATTATTATTATTATTATTATTATTATTATTATTATTATTATTATTATTATTATTATTATTATTATTATTATTATTATTATTATTATTATTATTATTATTATTATTATTATTATTATTATTATTATTATTATTATTATTATTATTATTATTATTATTATTATTATTATTATGTACACAAGATGAGATCAAATCAATGATCCCACGGAACCCCTGTAAAAATATATAATGTTTTCTTGTACAAATTGGACTAAGTTACAGCTAATGACAGAAGATAAATGTTGTGTTTTGTCTTGTTCCACAGCCTCTTTCATGGAATATCTGGGCACTTCAAAACGGTGACTGATTATTACCTGTCTTCCTTTAGGACCAGGCTTCCCGACAGGACCAGGAATGCCCTAGAGAGAGACAAAAAGAGGGAATGCAGCTTCACTGATGAATTGTTACAGGTTATAGGAGCCTCTAAAAGTACCTTTTACCTTCTTTTTTTTTATCAAAAGCATAGTGAGAGAACGTTAACCCTCTCTCTCAATGGTTTACGAGCCGCTCAGACAATAGAGTGGAAAACCAGGAGAAGCGTGACGGCTCAGCGTGAGCCCAGACTCAAACCCGTGCCGCCCGTCACAGAACAGGAATGATTTACCAGGCACAACCGGGCGAGTTACTCCGTTTCAACGTCCACCAGGGCACCTCAAGCCAGGGTCGTAAAGACGTGCAGACCTCCCCGGAGGAGCAAGGAGATCCAGCTGTCATGTGACTCGTGCACTTACTGTAACGTACCTTATTCTCCCCATTCCCCGGATTGGGCCACTTCAGAAGCTATAAATAAAATCCTATAAATCTCTTATGCTCAAGTGTATTTTCCTTTAACCTAATAGCTTCAAATAGCTAAATGATTGGCCCGTATGATTGGTAGCATGTCCTGACAAATGTCTGCAAACAGTTAGTAATTCCCAATGTGACAAGATCTCTTGCACAAGGTCAATTGGAGCCACACCAAACACAACATGCTCACAATATAGCCAAGATGCTAAAATAGAACATTCTGATAAGAGGTGACATTAACAAAACCCAAGACAGGGGTGTAATTGGATCTGCGGATCAACCTGGAAATATTTAGGGGGATCCTCAGTAGACATTTGAGAGTTGTGTGTTTAAAAACCACAAGCCTAGAATCTTGAGAATACACTCTCATACCTTCTGACAAACAAAGAAACACACTCACTCTCTCTCCCTCCAGCCCAGGTGGCCCAGCGATACCAGGAGGCCCAATGAAACCCTGGAAAAGACAAGAACACATACAGTATCTTTAGCCATTATCATAATTCACCCATAATCTACTGACTAGGTTAATTTAACCCTTGCATGGTGTTCGCAGTTTGCGGGTCTGGTGGACCCACAACGATACTGGGATTTTAAAACAATAGAGCCATGACAATTCAGGTAAACATACTCAACAGATGTTAACTTTATCTCAATTGCAAGCAATATAGACCGCATACATGGTTAATAAGTGCTATTCGTTTTTTGTGAGAAAACGTGATGTCTGTAACAAAAAACCCAAAATATTATAATCAAGACATTAATGGAATATCATCATGTTTATCTTGAAAATATTAAAGAAAGAAGGTGGAGGCAGACAGTGAGTGTAAAGAAGGTGGAGGCCCAGTGTACACATGAGTGTCTTTACTCTGTGCTTTTTTGTTTCGCATGCAGACCTTCTGCAGAGTGAATTCCTGGTCGAGGCGGCTGTGACCAGCAAGAAACCCAAATCATTAGCCTGAATCAATGTTATATCTTGTATGAGATGACAATATTAATTTGGCACAGATACTTCATTCATTATACAGTACTGTAGAGGTCATTCTACAGTTATATTAGTCGTACTGGCGAATCGCGTCCTGCTCTTCGCCATCGAGATGTACCTCATCTCTAGTACCTAGTGTACTCCATCAACGAATAAAAACAATACACCCAGCACCTGCCAGGCCCCGCCCTAGTGCTACGTACTATATAGCACTAGGCGTGGTCACCACTCGCTCTTCCTCTATTTTCGTTTCCATCATAGCGGATGCGTGCACCCTCGTCGGGTCTATCCTGATGTTTCCTCGTCTTGTGGCAGCAGATCGAGGGACAGCGTGCAAGGTTTGGCTATCGAGCCGGCTCGTACACAGGTAGGCCCTGTGTCATCAGGCATTGATGCTAGTGTTAGTAATGCTGGTTGTTTTGTTACACAACCGAGTTGTGTGTCGGCGCCAGGGGCGGGATGTTTTGGTGAACGTTCCCCTGAAGTGGACGGTTTCCAAGCGATCCTGGAGCGCGCTGCTAACACTAATGCTAACGCTAATGCTATAATGCTGGGTCACTGTTCTAATGTTCCCCGGCGTGGGATGTTGCCGCTTTTCCCTCCTCTTAACCGGTTCATTGATGAAGGTCAGTCGGTAGCTAATGTGGGGGGTTTTGCTGAGTCCTATTTACCCTTTTTACGGGTGAATGGGTTGAAAACAGGGTGCAGGGCGGGTGTGCCGTGGCTAAGTAGCCAGGTAGCATCGATTCTGTGCCCCGTAAGAAGAAAGGTTCTCTCTCCTCACGGCTCCTTTTTCCACATAGGGACTCTTTGGTCGTACTGCGGAGACGCAGGCGGTTGCTGATCTAGGTCCCACACCGCCTCACGCTATGCAGCCAGAGGTTGGAGCACGGCCTCGTCAGCGACTGTGGCGAGGCCCTCGACAGGTGGCCATGTTTCCCCCGCCAGTGGTACCCTGGGCGGAGAGTCAACAGGGGTCCACAAGGCCGACAGCCTTGGCGGCCGAGGGATCGGCCATGTTGGATGTACTCGGCTTGGAAGATACAAGCCGTCGTCATTCTGCCGCGAACAGCCCGCTCCCCGATCACTCCTCTCCCCGTCACCAACGGAAGAGGGGCTCTGATCGTTTTCCTTTGGCTGCGGGCCGCGAACCATCTTTGAAGCGCATGCGGCCCCACGTTTCGCTTCTCATGGGGACAGGGGCTGACACCCAGTTGATGGCTGAGCCTGGATCTGTCCGTGAGAATGTTGTGTTGTCACGTGGCTCCCGCGCCACACGTTGTGTGATTGGTGAGCCTGGTGTTACGGCGGCCACTATTTACAGTGGTCAGCAGGGGGACTCGAGGCCTCTTCGTATGAATGCTCAGCACGGGTTACCCCGACCTCGCCTTCGCCAGGCGGGGTATCACGTTGATGCCTCCCACTCCCGCGAGATCGGCAGTGGTCTGCAAAGAAGAGGTGCGCGTGATTTGGGTGGTAGCAATATCACTGCAGGGCTACGGTGTGTAGGAACCCATGGGGTCCTCACGCCTTGCATGTCTAGCTGCGGAACAACTCCTCAGCATGCGCTAGAGGGGTGTTCAGGGGGGGAGCGTGTGTCAACCAGTTTGATGGCAGCTTCTCCCGTATCAAACCGGCCCTTTCTGTCGGGGTCCCCCCTTGGGTGCGACCGCCCTGTCCACGTTGGCGGGTTCAGAGGCTACGCGGGAGGGACCGGGCCACCTATCTGCTGTTCCTTGCGGCCCAGCGTCAGTTGACGGCGGGTGCACTCTGGGATTATTATCACATATGGCGACAAGAATGCCGTTTGGTGGGGTGGATGGAGAGAATGTTGAGGCTGGGGCTTGTTTTGCAGTTCGCACGACCCCACCCTCCGTTCTCAGGTTTGGTGCAGACCCTATTGTCAGGGTCAGCAGCAGTGACAGCTCTGGCCAACGAGATCCAATCTCTGTTGCCGAAGCAGGCCGTAGTCGTGGTCCCGAGAGAGGACGCGATGTCAGGCATCTACTCCCGTTATTTTCGGGTACCCAAAAAAACGGGAGGGGTCGGACCTATACTGGATCTGTCCGCGTTCAATCGTCTGATTGTGGCGAGACCATTCAGAATGTTGACCGTCAAACACCTGCTACTTGCTGTCAGAGTGGGAGACTGGTTCACCTCCATAGACCTGAAGGATGCGTATTTTCACATCCCGATTTTCCCTCCTCACAGGAAGTTCCTACGGTTCCTGTTTCAGGGCGTAGCGTACGAATACCAGAGGTTGCCGTTCGGCTATTCTCTGGCTCCCCTCTACGTCGTCAGGGAATACGAATTCTATTCTATCTCGACGACATTCTGCTCCTCAGCCGGTCGGAGGAGGTCGCCAGGTCTCATACCAGGCTGGTGGTGGAATTCCTCACCAAGCTGGGTTTTGCTGTGAACTGGAAGAAGAGTACGCCTCTTCCCAGTCAACAGGTGGAGTACTTGGGCTTGACATTGAGGTCGAGGCCCATGATTGTGACCCTCTCGGAGCAACGGAGGGTGTCTATCCTCCACGCGCTCGGGGGTTTCCGTCCTGGAAAGACGGTCACGGCGCTGCAAGTGATGCACCTGCTCGGTATGATGGCATCTGCTCACGCGGTGGTCCCTCTTGGCCTCCTCTTCATGAGGAGGATACAGAGGTGGTTCTCCAGTATGAGAATAGACTCGGTGAGGGACAAATGGAAACGGTTGACGGTTCCTTTGTCAATATGGGGGGATCTCGCCCATTGGAGGAGGCCTGGTATCCTCACCAATGGGGTCCCCATGGGCAGCAGGCGTTCAGACCAATGCAGTGGGGGGCAGCTGGACGATCCATGCTGCCCGGTCTACCCTGCACATCAATGTGTTGGAATTGAGGGCGGTCCTCCTGGTCCTCAGACGGTTCGCCCACCTGGTGGTAGGCGAGCACGTTCTGGTCAGAACGGACAGTATGACGGCAGCGGCGTATATCAACAGGCAGGGTGGAACACGATCCACCCGCCTGCACCGGGCGGCGGTCGAACTCTGGCTATGGGCAGCTCTCAGGCTGCGCAGTCTGACAGCGCTCCACATCCCTGGCAAGGAGAATGTGGGCGTGGATATGATGTCTCGGGCGGTCCTCGTCCCGGTGAGTGGGAACTGCGCCAAGACGTAGTCAGGCAGATCTGGGATCGCTTCGGGGAAGCTTCAGTGGATCTGTTTGCGAGCAGACAATCTCACAAGTGCCCCTTGTGGTTCTCGTCAGTCGCGAAGACCATCCCCCCTTGGGGGTGGATGCCTTCTCAATGTTTCCATGGCCGCCCGGCCTTCTGTACGCTTTTCCCCCTATACATCTGTTGAGTCAGTTGTTGGAGCGGATACGGAGGGAGCGCAGGACCGTGATCCTGGTTGCGCCGGACCGGGGCACAGCGGTGTGGTTCCCGGTCCTGATCCAGCTACTGGTAGCCCCGCCGTGGCCTATTCCTTGGTCGGCGAGGGCCCTCTCTCAAGCACACGGGTCGCTGTTTCAGCCCCCGGTGATACGCCAACCTCTGATGGTTTGGCTGGTGAGAGGGTAAGTCTGGAGAGGATGGACCCTTCTGTGGTTGACACCATCCGGAATGCGCATGCTCCCTCCACTGTCGCGCTTTACGCGGGTAGGTGGCGTATGTTCCAAGAGTGTTGTAAGGCGGGGGGCAGGGACCCGGTGTCCTGCCCCCTGTTTGCTGTCCTTATTTACCTTCAGTCTCTCCTTGATAGACTGTCGGATTCGACGGTGAGGGTATATGCAGCAGTTATATCCTCTTATCATGTGGGATTTGAGGGTGTTGTTTTGTTCAGCCACCCTCTTGTGAGGTGTTTCCTTCTTTGGCGCTCGACGCGTTAAGCCGGTAAAACGCTCTTTGGCTCCGAGCTGGGATCTTCAATTGGTCCTCGTCGGTTGTCCTTTGCCCCGTTTGAGCCTCTTGAGCAAGCGCCGTTGGACAGCTGTCGTTCAAGACCGCGTTCTTGCTGGCCGCCACCTCCGCTAAACGCGTGGGTGAGCTTTGTGCTCTCTCGGTACGGCCAGAGTGCCTGTATTTTCGTTCCGATTGCGGTGCCACTCGGCCTAATCCTGCCTTCGTGCCAAAAATATCCGGAGTTCTTTCCGCTCCAGGGATATTGTGGTTCAGGCGTTTCATCCGCCTCCTCACGCTAGAGGGTTGGAGGCGGGCCTTCACCTGTCATGTCCGGTCCGGGCTTTGGGGATTTACCTCAGCCGTACTCAGGGCCTCAGGGCTACCGATCAGCTCTTTGTCTGTTACGGTGGCTCTCGTGCTGGTAAGGCACTGTCGAAACAGTGCCTGTCCCATTGGTTGTGCGAGGGCATTGCCCTTTGCTACACGTTGGCCGGGCTGGCTCCCCCTGGGGGCATCAGGGCGCACTCCACTCGTGGGGTGGCGGCCTCTGCCGCTCTACTGGGTGGGGCCTCGGTGGAGGACATCTGTGCTGCGGCTTCATGGTCCTCACCGGGTCCCTTCGTAAGGTTTTACCTCATGGATATGACCGGGGGTTCTGTTTCCCAGGCGGTTCTGAGGTCTGTGACCTCTCCTGCTTCCCGTCCTTTGGTGGGGTAGCAGGAGTGTGTGGGTGTGGGCCACAATGTGTTGTGTCACATGTGGTTCCGCCTGTGCTGTGCATTCGAGAGGTTCTAGTTCCCTCTTGTTCGCACTCGGGTGGAGTTGACTGCCGCCCCCTCTTCATTAGGAAGGATGGGGTGACGGGACTCCCCTCCCCCCTGATGTGGGCTTTAGGGCCCTCAGGGGGTGCATTTGTCGGTCGTCGCGTCTGCTCTGTCCCCATATCTCGATGGCGAAGAGCAGGACGCGATTCGCCACTACGACTAATATAGCGATAGGTTATGTATATAACCTAGTTATATGAGTACTGGCTGAGCGTCCTGCTCTTAGCTTGCCCTGAGGTCCCTTGGGGAAACTTTTCTTGGGAAACGTTTTTTTTCCGAGGAAGAGCGAGTGGTGACCACGCCTAGTGCTATATAGTACGTAGCACTAGGGCGGGGCCTGGCAGGTGCTGGGTGTATTGTTTTTATTCGTTGATGGAGTACACTAGGTACTGGAGATGAGGTATATCTCGATGGCGAAGAGCAGGACGCTCAGCCAGTACTCATATAACTAGGTTATATACATAACCTATCGTTTTTAAGTGTCTTAACGTTAACACTGAAGTCAGATAACTAGTTCTCTTCATTCATATATTACATGTATATATATATATATATATATATATATATATATATATATATATATATATATATATATATATATATATATATATATATATATATATATATATATATATATATATATATATATATATATATATATATATATATATATATATATATATCCATGCTTCCAGGACGTTTACAGCAAGCTTTTCACTATTGTATGTCTTATCAGGTATTTATTGATAATTGTGAACACTAACATTGTGTAGCTTATTGTATATTTTCACAGAATGGAAAACATAAGGAATATATATGAATATATGAAGCTATATGAAATCTAACATGATGGCTGCAGACACCAACGGATTTGGATGGTCCCATGTCTTATAAATTGCCTTTTCCAGTGTTTAGCATTGTTTTCTAGCAATGTGGGGTTGTATCAATGGGGTCTGGGTCTCTTTTGGCTCATCAGTCCAGTCTTGAGTTCACTAGATCCTCCCTCACTGAACTAAGCCATTCTGATTTGACCCGCTCCCTGACGTCAGTAGTTGCTGCTGATCTGCATAACTAACGCCCCCTCTGGTTGTAGCGCACTCAACAACAGAGCGAGTGGAAATACTGACACTTCCTCAAACGGGTTGACGTGGCGGGGGTGCCGACAGAGAGAGCAGAGAACGAGCGAGCAAGCGAGAGAGAGGGAGAGAGATAGATAGAGAGGGACACGGAGCACTCCGAGCACCCCACACACACTCCCGACCGCACACACGCGGGGAAACACACACACACGCAGTCGGGAGCACTAGCATATCACTGTCAACCTGCTGCAAAATATCATTGCGCACGCTCCCACGTGCACACCCATATTCCGATCCGTGCAATAATATTCACAGGGGTATATATTGTCATTTGAAACAAGTTACCAATGCATTGTCCTGTGGGATTATGCCCCCCGCGGTGAAATTAATTAGTATCCCCCTCAATCTCTCTATGTCTCTCTCTGTCTGCCAGTGCAGACTGTGGGTGACTGTCACTCAAAGCACTTTGCGAGTATGCCCAAAACAGCTTGAAATCTTGAAGTGGAAAAATGCTGCTTTAGAGAACTTGATTAGAAATACAAAACAATAGGGGCGGTCAGGTGGCGTAACGGAGATTGCGTTCGTCACCAAACCCCGGAGCGGCTAGATTCGCCTGTTCGAATCCAGCTCACAGCTCCGGGGTTGTCACCAGCTTGGCTGGCCGTTCACACTAATCAGGGTTCCCACGGACCTGGAAAACATGGAAAACATGGGATTCATGGGATTCATTTTCCAGGTATGGAAAGGCATGGAAACTGAGCAAAAGTGACCAATTACATGGAAATAGAAACAGTTGTCCTGGAAAATTTTATTGGATGATGTGTAATAAAATGTAACTATTGAGCACAGAATTAACATGAGTTTATAAAAACCCTTTACACGTGAACAGCTTTTACTGTAGATAGAAATGGATGATCCCATGTTGTAGAGCATGCTCTTGGCATCCTATATGGTATATTGGATGTTGGAATTTGATGCAGGCAGCTTGGTGAGCCAATGGAGCCTTGGCATCTACAGTGAAACTTGAGTGAAACTTCTTATGCAAGTTTATCCTCAAATGTAAGTAGCTGTATTTTAACTGTGTGGTAAACCTGGGTTTATCAACGTTAGTTAGTAAGCAGTGCAATCTTGCTAACTAGCTAGCCAACGTTAGCTCTCATAACGAGCCAGTTAGCCAGCGCCAGGTACAGTAGCTAGCCAACGTTAGCTCTCATAACGAGCCAGTTAGCCAGCGCCAGGTACAGTAGCTAGCCAACGTTAGCTCTCATAACGAGCCAGTTAGCCAGCGCCAGGTACAGTAGCTACCAACGTTAGCTCTCATAACGAGGCAGTTAGCCAGCTCCAGGTACAGTAGCTAGCCAACGTTAGCTCTCATAACGAGCCAGTTAGCCAGCACCAGGTACAGTAGCTAGCCAACGTTAGCTCTCATAACGAGCCAGTTAGCCAGCACCAGGTACAGTAGCTAGCCAACGTTAGCTCCAGGGGCGGGGCTAGGGGGTGGCTACTTGGGCTCAAGCCCCGAATGTTTTCTGAAAAGCCCCGAATCTATTTAAAAAAAAAAATAAAAAAAAATGATTATTTTTTCTGACAATTCATCATTGTTACATGAAAATATGTTTGCACCAGATTTAGCAGAAGCTAATTTCCATCTGTGGTCTATCCAGCTGCTAACTGTATTTCAGTGAGTTAAGTCTTGGTGTCATGGTAGACTCAGACCTAAGCTTTAAATCACAATCAACAAGTTAATTCTTCCACCTTAGAAACATAGCATTTATAAATCAAAAGGACGCTGAAAACCAGATCCATGCCTTTATTTCAAGCCAACTCGACTACTGTAATGCACTCCTTACCGGCCTCCCAAAAAAATACGATGATAACTATTTTATTGCAATGCACTATTGCATTATTTTATTCTATTTTACTAACTATTTTATTGCACTGCACTATTTTACTTTGTATCAGTGAATCATAGACGCCTGGCCATAAGAGCATTCGGAGCATCTCTGCTCTCCCACTATTGAACTTGAGGGAGCAAATGTATGCTCTTGCTCCACCACTTTTTGATCATATGAAAAATATGATATACCCCCCCACCAATATATAAATCTAACCATAACTACGTTATGGTTAACTGAGTTTTATAGTGAAAAGAGCAGCTTTATTGGTCAAGATTGAAGGCTCTATATTGCAGGAAATTGCACGTACAGGTTAATTAAATTCAAAAAAAATCTGCCACTTGCCTGCAAAAAAAAATTAAAAAAAAAAAAAAAAAAAACGGGCACCTATCTGGGCTAAGCCCCGGATCTCCTATCATCCTAAATCCGCCCCTGGTTAGCTCTCATAACGATAACCAGTTTGATTTACAAAAGCTTTTACAAACGCTTTTACAGAGTAAGAGTAGTAGGGGTGAAACGATGCAACCTCACAACGATTAATTTCGATTATGATTACGAGGAGTTGAGAAGAGTAGGAAAAGAAGACAGGAGCGGACACAAGGGGAGGTGTGGAGAGGACAGGATGAGATAGGAGAGGAGTGGAAGAGAGAACATATATCAATCCCAGTGCTCATGTGTTCCAGTTCAATAAATTGTTGTTCATCTACAGCTTGTCTAATGCATTATTTCATGCATTGATATTATCAATAAGACATAATCTCTAAGCATTTACAATGTAGACTTGACTGGTACATCTTTTAAATCAAGTAAGTAGTCAGGTGTCCTAGGGGGTTGTGTGTGTGAGGGGAGGGGGGGCGCGGATGGGGGTGGAAAACTTCAGGGGCCTATAGATCATCACTTAATATGGTACCTGGAAAATCAGGAGGTAGTATGGAAAAAAATTCAAGGCAAGCGTGGGAACCCTGACACTAATACAATTGGCAGTATTAGAGGGTGGGAGAAGCTGGCGGGGTGGGTCCGGGTCGTTGTAAACAGCGACTCCTACAGTTCGGTCGGGGCGCCTGCTAAGCGCGGATAGGACTTGAGTGGGATAGTGTGATCCTTCCACACGCTACGCCCTCTCGATGAGAATCCGCGCTGCCAGGTGAAAAGAAGCGGTTGATTGGCTGGACGTGTGTCGGAGGAAGCACGTGATAGCCTCCACTCTCCCAGACCGACTGTGGGGGGTAAGTGCGCAGCGACCACGAAGGGGATTGGGAATTGGCATAACGACTAACATTGGGATGGGAGAAAATCGGAGGAAAATGGAGGGGGAAAAAGATATATATATAAAAAAAAAAAAAAAAAAATGAATAAAAAAAAATGTGTTCCATATAGGGATGTCCCGATCCGATCACGTGTTCGGGATCGGGGCCGATCACGTGATTTTCCGAAGATCGGGATCGGCAATTTTTTTTTATTTTTGTATTCAACAAACATGACCATCTTAGTCATATCATCATTACTTTATTTATTGTCACACAGAGCAGAAGAATTTTGCCAAAACAAACCAATAGTATCCAGCTGGAGAACGGCAGACTAGCCACATCTCAGACCCAAACGCATTTCCTTTGATTTAATTATACATCAAATGATTTATGTCAAGGATTGCAATGCCTCGCTTGAATGAAGTTAACTTTTCACCTGGATAACGTCAACATTCAGGATGAATGTAATGTGAGAAATTTGGATTAAAAAAAAATATATATATATAAAATACATTTTTTTATTTTTTTTTGATCGGATCGGGAAAGATCGGTATCGGTAGATACTCAAAATCACATGATCGGGATCGGATCGGGAGCAAAAAAAATTATCGGGACATCCCTAGAACTTCCATAGACTCACAGGAATTGTGTAACATTGCCCAAATAGTGAAAGGAATAGCAAAACATGGGACCTTTAAGCCTATATCAAAAGTACAAGGTTTGCCAAGTGGCTCCTGCTACTAGAACTCTATATTTTAACACAAGGAGTACTTTGTACATTTTGAATTTCAAGTTTATTGTTTCACTTGACATGACAAGAAAAAGCACATGTGTCCTTCAGCCCCATTGAAACCAAGGGGCACAGCTAGCATAGCGCTTGTAGCTACTGTAGAAAAATAATCGACTGAAATGTAAAATGTACAAAGTACTCCTTTAATCATTCCCATGCGTGTCTGGCGCAAAACAGGCTCTGTCTTAATTAACTTGGTGTCATGTACAGTTCAATATGATTTATTCACCATTAACATGTATGGTTTGGCGGGTGTGGGAGCAACTGTCTTATGGCCTATGATAGAATGTTGATTGTTCAACAGCAGTCGCCAGCCACATGTACTTGCTTGTGCCCCTCTCTCTCTCTCTCTCTCTCTCTCTCTCTCTCTCTCTCTCTCTCTCTCTCTCTCTCTCTCTCTCTCCCTCTCTCTCCCCCCTGTACTCTGGCGGTCCATCATGAAAGCCCTTCTCGTCTCATTAAACAACACGTGAAATAGGAATGTTTCAGAGTGGAGAGGGTCAACTGGTCAGCAGCACAGCGTCGGGAGCTGGACCCTTTGCCTGGACTATAAGGGGAAACCCAACAAGACAACCGCAAAACTGGTGGAATATAACGACGCTCCGATTTTCATGCAGTGGATCATGGAGGCGTGTTAAGTCATTGCATTGTAGACATTCGGTACCCAGCAGGGATACAAATGAGTTTTTGTGGAACATGTTCAGATATTGTAAAGCAGTTGTACATATTTAATATAAAAGTAACATAAATTCGTACTCATTTTACATTGCTGTTTTGAGTCACCATTTCCTGGTTTCAAAAAGGAACAAGGATCTCCAAGAACTTCATAGTAAAAGTTGTGGCTAATCTATAATTTTTCGTCAGAGACTACAAGCCATAGAGACGATAGAAGGGCTGGGCTCTGTGTAGCTCTGGCCAGGTCTGGTTTAGACCCATTTACACTACATTAGCAGGGCAAAGTTCTTGAGGGCAATGACCCCGTTTTACTAGCACTTCTCAATCCGGACAGGTGCAAAGTTTGGGAAAATTGCCCCAAAACCAAGTCCCAAGTTCCTGGTTACAGGGTTAATCACATAACTTAAATGGATGGACCGGGCCTCTTGTAGAATTGACTATTGGGTAATCTCCTTTGGTGATGGCTGACACAAAAGGTTGCTCATGTTATCATGGAAATAAACGTTGATTCATGTGCGGACAGCACGTGAGACTCAAGAAGACAGAAGGAATGTTCACCACAGCCGTCAATGGAATGTTACTCCAAACGAAACCCAGAATTAGAAGAGGAGGATGGGTCGGTGTTGTCATGGAAATGTTCCAAAGCGGCTTCCTCCGTTAGCGCAAGGAAACTATAAAAGAAGGAAGAGTCATCGCATCACAGCGTAGAGTGTGGAAACCTTCAGTTCGCCCCAACATTGAGTTGAATGGGATCAGCCACCTGCCTTGTTTATGACCATTTAAACAGGTTATTACCTCAGATGTCAGAATCATTGGCAATTTGTTGCATTGTTAACTAGTTAACATTTGATATATTGGTTGATGTATATGTCCCTCAGATAGCTGGTATATTTAGAATTTTAATATATACTTCAATAGAACTGGCACAAAAGTCTGGCACCAAGCAGAGTATAGAACGCTGGTATTCTGACGTGATGACCTTTCCTTCTTTTATAGTTTCCTTGCGTTAGCGGTAGCGTTGTCTGCCGGTGTTGAATAACATCCGTGTGATGAAGCTGGGGGCTGTGACCTCTCCCTTCGGCACGGCCTCATGCGTCACACCGACACAGATTTCGACATCAACTCACACATTCTTTAGGTGTACCGAAAGACCGATGAATATTGATCTGAATGAGAATGACTCATTGTATCAATTCAAGGTCTGGGGTTTAAAAACGTTTCTTCAAAGAATTTCCACCTTACAGAGGAAAAGAACGAGGGGAAACAATAGAGTAAGACAGGTTCTATAATACTTGTATTTCCTTTTAACTGGAATAATGTGTTTTTATAGTAGAAAATAACCAAATGGATGGATGACGAATGGATACTGTATCTTTGGATATCTCTCTGGATATCTCTCTTAACTCATTCAGCACCAGGGGTCGCTGTCTACCTTCTGGGTAGAACGCCATCGCTGTAAGTCAATGGGGAGACTGCGAAACTTGCGAGTGCTTAAAATATATGAAATACTATACCTATGGCTCTAATACACCCGTCGATTGTCAGTGAGTTGCTTCGAGTCAACATGCATAAAACAGATTGTTTTTTCATCCGTACATTTCCGTTTTATACCGTGGTGAATAAGAGTATATTTCCAGATAATTCTGTCTAGGTGCTTGCCACCAACACAGGAGATGCTGGGTTCGAGCACAGCTCTCGGCGTTGCTACCAGCTTGGCTGGTCGTTCATACTAATACAATTGGCAGTATTAGGGGGTGGGAAGCTAGTGGGTGGGGATCGGACGTTGTGGACAGCGACTCCTACAGGTCGGTTGGTGCGCCTGCGCAGTAGAATCAGGAAGCGACGAGGGCGGCGTGTCCCTCCCACGCAGACCCTCGCCGCTGAGAGATCACGCTGTGCAGGTGAAAGGATGCGATGGCTGCCTCCTCGAGTACCGGAGGGGACACGTGATGCAAGGCTTCGTCCACATTGCAGCCGGCTTGTGGGAGGCATGGCCTAACAACGTTCGAGACAGGGGAGGGTAGAATTGGACAATGCGAAATTGGGGACGGGAGAAAAATAGAAAAATGGGGAGAAAAAGTAGATAAAAAAAAGAAACTCAAGCAAACGGCGCTTCAATGTATTTCCTTAGAAATCGTGCCATTTGTCGCTTGATTTATGAATCGTTCTGAAAATAACACTAGATTATCGGTATTATATGTGTCATCATGCGCGAACAGAAGCGGGGGCTGAAAAATCGCTTCTCAGTGCCTTGCCCGCAGCCAACGGCAGAAACACACACACACACACACACGCTCCGATGGTGGCGAATGAAACATCGGATTAACCCAAGATTCGTAACATAGAGTCCTGACCTGGTCTTTGATGTCCTGCAAAAAGATTCATCCAATTCCTGATCGCCATTCCAAATATTGATCGCGTTTATTGATCCAACGTTATATGTCCGAAAGGCATAATCCACGCTGCTCTCAGTCTCCCCAGTCCATGTGTTATAACGAGACTGCATGCCCGAGAAGGAAAACCTGGACCGGACTTGTTAGATCAGCGTACAGCGCAAGGGGGAGGGATTCCAATTATGTGCAATACCGGCTGGAAGGCGTAGGCGGCGGTATTTGCCCTTTGCGAGCTCAGACCCATTCCCAATGATAACATCAGGCTGGATGGATGAAAAATTTATGAATATAGCTAATAAAAGAAATAACGATTAAAACCTGAGATTTCTCCTGATTGGCGCGCAACGCATGGCGAGTTAACCCGACCTTTTCTGTGATTGGCGCTGAATGAGTTAAGTATAACCAGGGATATCTCTCTTAAGTATAACCAGGGATATCTCTCTTAACACTTTGAGTGCCAACAACGAGATTAGTCGTCCTAACTAGCCATGCGTTGAGTGCCAATGACGAGTTTTCTCGTCTTTTAATCGTTATTTCTTTTATTAGCGAAATCCATACATTTTTCATCCATCCAGCCTGACATTATCATTGTGAATGGGTCTGAGCTTGAAAAGGGCAAATACCGCCGCCTATCGTCTCCCGGATGGTAATGCACATCATTGGATTGGATTGGGTGGCCATGTGCATCAGAAAAAAAATCCGGTCCAGGGTTTTCCCATCTCTGGCAAGCAGTATCGTGTTACCAGATTGATTGAGGACCCTCAGAGCAGCGTCGATTATGTGTTTTGGACTATAACGTTGGATCAATAAACGTGATCAATATTTGGAATGGCGATCAGGAATTGGATTAATCTTTTTGCAGAACATCTGATGTGAGGTAAGGACTCTATTTGACCAGTATTGGGATAATCAGATCTTTTTTCCTCAGCCATCGCAGCGTGTCTGTGTGTGTGTGTGTGTGTGTATGACGTTAGCGCTGACCAGGTCATGGATAATAGATTTTTCAGCCGGCTTCTCTAGCGTGCATAAGTACACATATACTATCGATAATCTAGCGTTTATTTGAAAACGATTCATAAATCAGCCGAAGAATGACAACGCGTTTTGTGTATTCCACTAAAGAGCTATTATCGCAGAATTTCTCTGGAATTACTAGAACTCTCCAAAACTATACTCGTATTCAAAACGGTATAAAACGGAAATGTACCAATGAAAAAACAATCTGTTTCATACATGTTGACTGCAAGCAAGCCATTGATAAGCGAGGGGTGTTTTAGACCCATAGCCATAATTTAAGATATAGTTTAAGCCTTCGCAAATTTCCCCGATCTCCCATTGACTTCAGCGCTGGCACGGAACGGCCATATATGGTCAATGTGTTAAGTATAACCAGGGATATCTCTCTTAACACTTTGAGTGCCAGCCACGAGAAATCTCATTAGTTCATGCCATGCGTTGAGTGCCAAAAACGAGAAATCTCGTTATTTAATCGTTTTTTTAATTTATTATCGATTTCCATTCATTTTTCATCAATCTAGCCTCACATTACCATTGGGGATCTATCTGAGCTCGAACAGGGAAAATACCGCCCCCTATCGTCTCTCCGGATGGTATTGCACCCATTGGATTGGACTGAATAAAATGGATGGGAAAAAAAGAGTCCGGAATCCACATTTTACTTGTCAGGCATGTAACCGGAGACGATCCCATTCATTGCCGAGCCGCAGAATATGTGTTTAGAGTACCCAGCGTTGGATCAATAAATGCGATCGATATTTGGAATGGCGATCAGGAATTGGAATAATCTTTTTGGAGAACATCTGATCTGAGGTAAGGAATCTATTTGACCAGTCTTGGGATAATCAGAGTTTTTTTTCACCTATATCTCTGTGTCCCATATGTGTGTGTGTGCGTCTGTGTGTGTGTGTGCTGATCAGGAAATAAGATAATCGATTTTTCAGCCCGCTTCTCTAGCGTGCATAAGTACACATATACTATCGATAATCTAGCGTTTATTTGAAAACGATTCATAAATAGGCAGAAAAATTACAAGGTGTTTTGTGTATTCCACTAAAGCGCGATTCCTGCAGAATCACAATTTTTTTCTGGAAGTTTCCAAAAACAAACGTTTTTCAAAATGGTATAAAACGGAAATGTACAGATTAAAAAACTATCCGTTTCGACAATGTTGACTGCAAACAAGTCATTGATAAGTGACGGGTGTATTAGACACATAATTTAAGATATAGTTTATGCGTTCGCAAATGTGCTCGCCCTCCCATTGACTACAGCGCTGGCACTCAAGCGCTAAATCGTGCTGGCACTCAAAGTGTTAAGTATAACCAGGAATATCTCTTTTTTTATATCTTTTTCCCCCTCCTTTTTCCTCCGATTTTCTCCCATCCCAATGTTAGTCGTTATGCCAATTCCCAATCCCCTTCCTGGTCGCTGCGCACCTACCCCCCACAGTCGGTCTGGGAGAGTGGAGGCTATCACGTGCTTCCTCCGACACACGTCTAGCCAATCAACCGCTTCTTTTCACCTGGCAGTGCGGACTCTCACTGAGAGGGTGTAACGTGTGGAAGGATCACACTACCCCCCTTAGATCCTATCCTCGCTGAGCAGGGGCCCCGACCGAACTGTAGGAGTCGCTGTTTACAACGACCCGGACCCACCCCGCCAGCTTTCCCACCCTCTAATACAGCCAATTGTATTAGTGTGAACGGCCAGCCAAGCTGGTGACAACGCCGGAGCTGTGAGCTGGATTCGAACAGGCGAATCCAGCGTCTCCGGTGTTGGTGACGAACGCAATCTCCACTACGCCACCTGACCGCCCTCAGGGATATCTCTCTTAAGTATAACCAGGGATATCTCTCTTGGAACCCTGTAAGGCACAAATTAAATTGACATTATCAACTTCAGAGGCCAGAATGTGGGACCTATAAACACATTTACTATCAAATAGCATTGTGAGGCTGAACAATAGGACCCATTGACTATGTAAATGTAAAAAAAAAAGAATTTAAAGACTTTTTTTAAATAGCTAAAAGTGATGTTGTAATTTTGCAACCGAGGGTCTTACATGGTTGTTAAGTATAACCATGGATATCTCTCTTAAGTATAACTATGGATATATCTCTTAAGTATAACCATTGATATATCTCTTAACTATAACCAGGGATATCTCTCTTAAGTATAAACAGGGATATCTCTCTTAAGTATAAACAGGGATATCTCTCTTAACTATAACCACATTCTCCTACAGTGGAATCTGCCTGAGAGAGATACTGTCTTGCATTGAAGTCTCCGTCTAACAAGCCAATAATGTACAGTATGCAGTGTAAATCATTTCTGAATGTTGGGGGATTTCCCTGGCATTATCCATATGTGGCTGTTTAAACATCTCCATCTCCATCTCCTCTCTCTCTCTCTCTCTCTCTCTCTCTCTCTCTCTCTCTCTCTCTCTCTCTCTCTCTCTCTCTCTCTCTCTCTCTCTCTCTCTCTGGCTTTGACCCTCCCTCTCTCTCTCTCTGGCTTCCACCCCCCTCTCTCTCTCAGTAATCCCCACTTTCCTTTCTTTCTTTGAGCCACATCAATCCCCCTACCCCCATTCTCTCTCTCTCTCTCTCTCTCTCTCTCTCTCTCTCTCTCTCTCTCTCTCTCTCTCTCTCTCTCTCTCTCTCTCTCTCTCTCTCTCTCTCTCTCTGTTCTTGGGGCTCCCCTGCTTCCTGAGGAATGACCCTTGGTGAGAGGAACCAGACAGCCTTGTTGGGACAGAGACGGCCGGCCCATCAGAAACAGTGAGGAGTACTGGAGGAGTATGCAGCTCGCGCCAGCCAGCATATGGGAAACAGACCAGACCCCAGACCAGACCCTCTAGGAGGAGTCTACACTCTGCAGCCCCCTCCAGCTAGCACAGTCAGGAACACAGACCAGACCCCAGACCAGCTACAAGTTGGCTATTTATTTTGTCTCACGCTGTGTTTCTGACTATTTCTATGTCTCAGGCTGTGGCTAGATTGATCCGTTGTGTCTGTCCGTCTACGTCTGTCTTTAATACAACTTCACTGGAGGAGTATCCACTTGATGGACAGGGTTGATGCTGTGTCCGTCTCCGCCAGATCTGTGTCCGTTTTGATGGACAGAAAAGTTAAGAGAGGGAGAACTTTTGGAATTGACGGATACGGATACGCTACGATCCGCAGAGCTGTTGTTTTTGCAAAGGCACGATTACGTTAGTTTTGAATTAATTACAAATAATGTAATCAATGTAGCCTTAAGGTGCTCCCATAGTCGAGCAGACTGTACACAGAGCAGACTCCCCGGATGTCCGCGCGGCTCTTTGAGCTTTCATAGTCGAGCAGATCTCAGCGGATGTCTGCGGTCTATTTCCTACATTTCTCGCACCAGTTTTACTACATTTCCCACAATTCTGTCTGTTCTACTGTACTGGCAGATCAAAGGGAACATTATCAGCGGGGGAGAGAGAGAGACATGTAGAGAGAGAGAGAGAGAGAGAGAGAGAGAGAGAGAGAGAGAGAGAGAGAGAGAGATGTAGAGAGAGAGAGAGAGAGAGAGAGAGAGAGAGAGCTTCACGGGCTCATCTCTCTCCTCGCGCCACCAGAGAGAGAGAGAGAGAGAGAGAGAGAGAGAGAGAGAGAGAGAGAGAGAGAGTGTAACTCCTTCAAGCACTGCAGACACAAGTGGTTTCCTTTCGACGGGTTTATTAAAGGCTTGGTCCTCCAATCCACCTTGAAAACTCGTTGGCTGCATGCTACATAAAAAAGGGGTCTTGTTCTTCTGTTCTTGGTAACAGTCTTAGTGGTACACTACACATAGTCGTACACTCTTCGAATCTAGAGAGCCTGTACAACTCGTCTCACCATTCCTGCCGCTGCAGGTGTCTTAATGAGTCCCAGTCTCCCAACATCCCTGCCGCTTGCTCGCAGGTGTCTTAATCAGACCCAAATGTAACAACACAACAGCAGCCTAACGGGACACCACATATGACCAGACGTCAAAATGAATATATTATAAATTGTAGCAAATTAAATAATAAAGAAAATAAGAAATGAAACATAAATACATTCTCAAATATTACACTTACAAACTGAAATAACATAAATGATGAAACCATATAATGGCCACAGTTACAGAGAGAGAGAGAGAGAGAGAGAGAGAGCTTCACAGGCTCATCTCTCTCCTCGCGCCACCAATCGCTTGCGCAGTGTCACATTTAATGCAGTTCAATGTCAACCAAAACGCCGAGCAGCGTTTTGTGTGACACCAAGTCAGCGGCGCGGATGTCCGCGCGTCAGAAAATAGGAGCGTCGCACCTGTGGGTCTGCTGTCCGCTGAGATCAAAGCTCAAGAGTCCGCGCGGACATCCGCGGAGTCTGCTCTGTGTACAGTCTGCTGGACTATGGGAGCGCCTTTACTCGAGACCCGTCTGACTTTCCATCTTTCTCTCCCTCTCTCTCTGTCACTCTCTTTCTGCCTCCCTTGCATTGTATCCGTCTTGTATCCCTCTATTTGTTTCAGTATGCATGCCTCGTCTTTCACTCTCCATCTCTGTGCATCCCTCTGTGATTCTCTACTCTATAATCGCTCTACCCCCTCCTGCCCCATCCTCCCTCTCTCACTGATCCCAGACCAGCCCCTCCTATGCAGCCGCTGATCCCGGACCGTCCCCCGTCCCAGTGCAGGTGCTGATCCCAGACCAGCCCCTCCTATGCAGCCGCCGATCCCGGACCGGCCCCCCGTCCCAGTGCAGGCGCTGATCCCAGACCGGCCCCTCCCGCACAGGGCGCTGATCCAGGACCAGCCGCTCCTAATGCGTGCTCTGGGAAGCCCTAACGCTGTCTAATCCTTTCAGGAAATTAGGTATTGACTGCAGCGCTTAGGAGGGGGCAGACAGAGATGCTGGGGGGGAGCTAGCGGTACTTACACGAACACCTTTAGGCCCTGGGTTCCCCTCTGGCCCGGCCAAGCCCTGGGACAAAGAGAGAGAGAGAGTTAGGTAAGAAGGTGGGCGGGAGGGTGGGCTCGCAGAGGGGGCATTGTCACACAGGCACACACATCGCTCAAGCGGTCGTATTTCACACGGCGAGGGGGGCAAAGCTAAAACACATCAGTCATAGGAGGGCTGTCACTTCGGTCTGATAAGGCAGATACAGTAGGGCTTGACTGACAGACAGAGCTAAGGGAAAACACATGCCGGGTGCTACTGAGTAATAACACTTGGGCTTCCTGGTCTGCGGCGGTGGGAGTGTGTGCATATTTCCAAACGTTCCAAAAGTCCTCACATTTCATGCATACCGGAAAAACTAAATCTGTTGGTGATTTCGTTAATTTATACAGTACATTAAATACAGACTTATTGAATACAAAAAACAAGCCCTATTCAACTTGTGTTCAAAGTGCAATGTGAGGGTAGAGGGTGGTGTGTATTAAGTGGGTCTAAATCATCCCAGGTCCTCACGTTTCATACATTAAAAATATCTGTCAGAATATTGTGTGTTTATGCAAAACATTTCTTCTGTTTTGTTTGACTTCCTGATTCCAAATATACGACTGGGAGTCTTTAATATACTAATATGCTATAATATACTAGTATACTAAAAGAGTCCCTCCAGGAGTTGTAGTTGTGATTGGGAATTGGCAAAAATAGCAAGTCGAAGGAAATTTGTATATAAAAGAAAATAGGACTGCCAACGTTAACACGTTCATTCTTCTCAATTAATTTAAAAACCTTTACAATGAATTACATTACCCTTTTTGACCCCAACCGCCTACCATACCTTTGACTTCCACCTGGTGGCTGATGTGTTTACATTCCTGACATGCACCACGAGGAGAATAGTACAGGGACCAGACATCCTCTGAATGTCTTATTTCACAATACAAAGTCAATACAAAGTGGATTAAACAAGTTGTATAAACTACACAGTGGTGAACATCGTTCCCAGCCAAGCAGGTCGGGCTACGCTATGCTTGCTAGCAGTGTTGACAACAGAGATTATTTGAAGGAGCTGTTTGCCAACAAGGATATTGTTTGAAAATAGATCACCATTCAACGTTATTGGAAGACACCTGTGATGGATAAGTATCCTACTTACTTTCCCTATCTTGTCATGCACTTCTTTATGACCGCAGTCCCTACAGACACATTCTGCTATGTATTTTCTTACATGCTTTAATACATATATATACAGCTTTTTATAGTCTCTGGACTTGGAAATGTAATGTGGACGGATCATGGTTGAATTTGCATTCATTATTGCGACTGCAAGATCGCAACTTCCTGGAGGGACTGTAAATATTATTCCTTGGTACAGCAGTCTTTTTATGGACTGTGTGTTTATTTGCAGTGTAAGATTCTGGGCAGAGAGGAATCAACAACCCAAGAGGATGGAGGAGGAGGGAGGAGGAAGAGGAGGAGGGGATCTGGAGTGTAGTTTCACTGCACCTGCCTGCCAGGATAACCTGCAGCCCCAGCCTCGCCCGGAGGTCCTGGCACGCCCTGCGGAGAGAGAGAGAGGAGAGAGAGAGAGAGAGAGAGAGAGAGAGAGAGAGAGAGAGAGAGAGAGAGAGAGAGAGAGAGAGAGAGAGAGAGGAGAGAGAGAGAGAGAGAGAGAGAGAGAGAGAGAGAGAGAGAGAGGAGAGAAGAGTACAACTGTAGAATAAAACAAGCACTGTTCACCCCCCCCCCCCCCCCCCCCCACCTGTCCAACTCCATGTCTGAGGGCTGGTAACTGTACCAGCCCCCCTACCCCGCCTCCATCTCTAGGTTCACTCCAATACGCTGTTTAGACATTCACAGGTAGGTCTCCCAGAGCAGCTTAAACAAATGCAACAGAGGGAAGCTGATGGTGTCATTACATTGAGCATTTATCTCACTCTGCACTAAATCCTATAGATTATGAGGTTGAGACACAATTGGCGGTATTTCGCACGTAACGGGACACCATAGGACCAGTGTTCTACGGCTGTGGTTGTCAAGTGTGGGTCCCTGGCAGGGGAACAGGCGGGTCAAGGGATGAGGGCAAAAGGTAAGTAGCCTTATCCAAGTTAAAGGCATTTGGTTGAACAGAATCAACTATACAGTACACTATATTATTTTCACTTTGAGCTAAAGTGACATTGGTGTTTTTGGGTCATTGGGTTGCGAGGCCACTTAGTTCAAACAGAATTCCAGTCCCATGGTTCCCATGCCTCTGTGTTATCGTCAATGTTTGTTGTTGTTGTTGTTGTTGTTGTTGTTGTTGTTGTTGTTGTTGTTGTTGTTGTTGTTGTTGTTGTTGTTGTTGTTGTTGTCTAGAGACAACCAAAAGATCAACCTAAAGTCAATCAATGTCCTCACGTGAAACAATGTTGATATGGATTACAGTGACGTCAGAACTCTGTGGCTGTCATCCCAGGTATAATGAAGGAGGTCACCGTGATAGACAAGAGGATAATAAGACAAGGAAGAATCACTGTCGTCATAAGGTCGTTTGAAAATGGCTTCCCCTTTACCGATGGGAGCCAAATCGCGTTGCGGAGAGCAGCATTGGCGTCCCGTCCTCTCCCTTATAATCCTAGGTGATAACACCAGAACCTATTGTTTCCATCTCCTCTGATTCCACGGTGCACACCTCTGCCTGACCCCCTCGAGGTGACAGAAGCACCTGGCATTGAAGTGATCTCAACACCTCAACACAGAACGAAGCTATTTGCTCCTTTTTTACAAGCCAGATACGCTGTGTGGCACTCCGCTCTGGACACGTGCGGAAGGCTCTTTTATAGCGATGTGTTAATTATCAGCATTTGGCGACGTGAAGACTTTTCCTTCAGACGTGAGGGGATGGAGCGAGGGATGAAAGGAGGGGATGGAGCGAGGGATGAAAGGAAGCCAGCGAGCAGAAGGGACTGATGTAACCTGTTGGTGACGCATGGCCACAGCTGTGTGTGTGAGTGAGTGAGAGTGAGTGTGAGTGAGAGTGTGAGCGAGTGTGAGTGTGAGTGAGAGTGTGAGCGAGTGTGAGTGAGTGTGAGTGAGTGTGAGCGAGTGTGAGTGAGAGTGTGAGCGAGTGTGAGTGAGAGTGTGAGTGAGTGTGAGTGAGAGTGTGAGTGAGAGTGTGAGTGAGAGTGTGAGCGAGTGTGAGAGTGAGTGTGAGTGTGAGAGTGAGTGTGAGTAAGAGTGTGAGTGAGAGTGTGAGTGTGAGTGAGAGTGTGAGCGAGTGTGTGTGAGTGAGTGTGAGCGAGTGTGAGTGTGAGTGAGAGTGTGAGCGAGTGTGAGTGAGAGTGTGAGTGAGAGTGAGTGTGAGAGTGTGAGTGTGAGCGAGTGTGTAAGTGTGAGTGAGAGTGAGTGTGAGTGAGAGTGTGAGTGAGAGTGAGTGAGAGTGTGAGTGAGTGTGAGAGTGTGAGTGAGTGTGTAAGTGTGAGTGAGAGTGAGTGTGAGTGAGAGTGTGAGTGAGAGTGAGTGAGAGTGTGAGTGAGTGTGAGAGTGTGAGTGTGAGCGAGTGTGTAAGTGTGAGTGAGTGTGAGTGTGAGTGAGAGTGTGAGTGAGAGTGAGTGAGAGTGTGAGTGAGTGTGAGAGTGTGAGTGTGAGCGAGTGTGTAAGTGTGAGTGAGTGTGAGTGTGAGTGAGAGTGTGAGTGAGAGTGAGTGAGAGTGTGAGTGAGTGTGAGTGAGAGTGAGTGTGAGTGAGAGTGAGAACGAGTGTGAGTGAGAGTGAGTGTGTGAGTGAGAGTGTGAGTGAGTGTGAGAGTGAGTGAGTGTGAGTGCGTGTGTGTGTGAGTGAGAGTGTGAGTGTGTGTGTACGTGTGAGAGTGTGAGAGTGAGAGTGTGTGAGTGTGAGAGTGTGTGAGTGCGAGTGTGTGAGAGTGTTTAAGTGTGAGTGCGAGTGTGTGAGTGAGTGTGTGAGAGTGTGTAAGTGCGAGTGTGAGAGTGTGTGAGAGTGAGTGTGTGAGAGTGAGTGTGTGAGTGTGAATGTGGTGTGTGAGAGTGTGCGAGTGTATGTATGTGTGTGAGTGTGTGTGTGTGTGTGAGTGTGTGTGTGTGTGTGAGAGTGAGTGTGTGAGTGTGTGAATGTGAGTGTGTGAGAGTGTGCGAGTGTATGTGTGTGTGTGAGTGTGTGTGTGTGTGTGTGTGTGTGTGTGTGCGTGTGTGTGTGTGTGTGTGTGTGTGTGAGTGTGTGAGTGTGAGAGTGTGAGTGCGAGTGTGTGAGAGTGTTTAAGTGTGAGTGCGAGTGTGTGAGTGAGTGTGTGAGAGTGTGTAAGTGCGAGTGTGAGAGTATGTGAGAGTGAGTGTGTGAGAGTGAGTGTGTGAGTGTGTGAATGTGAGTGTGTGAGAGTGTGCGAGTTTATGTGTGTGAGTGATGGTGTGTGTGAGTGTGTGTGTGTGTGTGTGTGTGTGTGAGAGTGTGTGTGAGTGTGTGAATGTGAGTGTGTGAGAGTGTGCGAGTGTATGTGTGTGAGTGAGTGTGTGTGTGTGTGAGTGTGTGTGTGTGTGTGTGTGTGTGTGTGTGTGTGTGTGTGTGTGTGTGTGTGTGTGTGTGTGTGTGTGTGTGTGTGTGAGAGTGTGCAAGTGTGACACAACAAATGCAAGCTAGTTAGAAATGACATCCGTGGTCTGTGTGTTTTCTTGGTCCAGGATTTGTGTTGCTTCTCACACGATGTTGGTCATCAGTACGGCGCTCGTAAAACATGATGGTGTCTGATGAGAGTGTTTGGTACAGTGTTCTCTCTTAGCACTAGCGGGCCACCACTGCAGGAAAACCCACGCTACTGCTGGTTAGTACTGTAGCTTTCATAATCGAATCCCACGTTTGTAAACTGTGGATGCATGTGGAACCAAAGCCAGAATTCAACCTAATCATCATAGATTGATGATTGATTGATTATTGATTTTTTGTGTCATGCACACAAAGTGCCCAACCCTCATGGGTTAATAAGACACCAAAAGTACTGTTGCAGTGTTCCGTTATTACATCACACATTTTCATTATCTAAATACAGAATACATGAATATAGATAGCTCAGTCTGAAAAAAGTATTCTGCCTTCTCTCCCAAATCCCCTTCCTGAAGCACAACTCAAGTTTCATATTCATCCATTTAATGAAAATCAACCTAAATGGAGGACAATTTACTAAAAAGTACTTCCCTTACATCCTCATAAACAGGACAGTAAAACAAAACGTTTTCAATTTCACCTCTAACTCACACACCAAACAAAGTCTGTCCTCCTCTGGGGTGGCATTAAATCTGCCGGTCTCTAGGTAATGCCCCTGACTGCATCTGTGCACATAGGGATCTTTGTCTTTAGACCATAGATAAGACAACCAGTGACACACTGCTAGAGGCTACATACTTGTTCTCCTGGCATCCCTGGTGGTCCTGGATATCCCTTCAGACCCTGCAAAACAAAACAACAGAGGCTGAGACAAACATGCTGAGATCAGATGAGATGAGAGAAAACGTTATTATCCATAGGAGGACATTGTGTTGTTGTCAGGAGATGATGAGCAGGATTAATATAGTCACTAATAGGAGGTGGATTGTGATGAATGGGCAGGTAAGTGAGGTTGGTATAACTGTGATGAGGTCCCTATTCTCCCACCTAAATTAATATCAACTCCATAAAGTAAATTTTATACCAAAAAGGCCATAACACATTTAAAATCTTAAGCCTGCAAAAGAAAAGCTAGTAAGGCATGCAAATACCAATTATGAAACAATTCAACATGGTATTATGAAAGAGAAGATTAATAAGGGGCATGTTCTAAAATGTATAGACACACAAAAAGTTTAAATATGTTGTATTGAAGAGCTGTTCAACCTTATTATAATGTGAACACAACATGTGATAATCAGACATAAAACTTGCCAATGTGTTCTGTGTCTCGAGAGCCCGACCACAACCACCCCCACCCCCACACCTGTGAAACTCGGAGATCAGACCTCAGACCTCAGAGAACTGCAGACCCTTATTTTCATTGGTACTGTCTATAATACCAATGTATGTCGTTGGTAAGGACATAAGGATAAGGTCTATGTCTGAATATCACATGTCCTTCTCACAGCAGAGCAATATGATTCAGGTTCATAAAAAGAATTATAAGAAAATGCTGAAATGCCCCCTTTAAAGCAATACTTTTTAGAACCCTATCTGGTGAACTTACACCCTGACAGCTACCAATAAATCAAATGCTCTGAGAAAAAGAAATCTGGTCAAATGCTCTGAGAAAAAGAAATCTGGTCTCTGTGACTGTCCCACCCAGACACCCCATAATCGCACAGCGCACGTCGCCAGGCTTGGAAAGTGATGCCGAGCTTGCTCTATTTCTGCTGGACAGGTAAGCTCACCCCGGCTCAGCTCTCCGAAGTTGCATACCCTACCTTTGAAACGGGCCTCTGTGTGGTTTTACATGAGTTATGAGTCATATCCAAGTCAAGCTTTACAGTGTGTGTGTGTGTGTGTGTGTGTGTGTGCGTGCGTGCGTGCGTGCGTGCGTGTGTGTGTGTGTGTGGCGCGCGCGTGTGTGTGTGTGTGTGTGTGTGTGTGTCCGTCCACATGTCTTGTATGCTTATGTGTGTATTTTCAGTATAGCCACATCAACACAGAGCTTCCCACGATGTGGAAACTAGACACCCTTTCTGAGGATTCCGGAGCTTCCTTCCTGCACCCAGCCGTCTGGTGCCAGCCTAAAGTTCAAAGGTCCCAGTGATTCACCCCTGACATGACCTGGTCTGGCCCAGGTTAAGGTTAGTCTATTTCTGAACAGAGGTCACTAGACAAGTGTGTACATTCGTTAAAACCGGATTTAGTGGTCAGAGCAGAAGATGCACATACAAAAACTCACATATTCTCATAAGCTCAGGTGCACATGAACGTATGCACGCACGCACACACACACACACACACACACACACACACACACATACACACACACACACACACACACACACACACACCTACACACACACACGCAGGCACACACACACACATGCACACACACACACACACATTAAATTAACTTAATCTCATAATCCTATGGTATAATAACAATTCATACAACACTTTTTATGTTTATACTTTATACATTATTAACACATCCCACACCGGAAACATAATTCCCTCACGGAGCCTCGTCTGATGCAGTGGGAGCATGCACAACTCTGCAACGCTTCAATACTGCCGCCTGGTGGATGATCGGCGAGTTGCCAAACCGGAAAAGGACGAGTCGATCTCGGTGCGTCTGGGAAATGCGTCCGGCACTCGCATATTGTTGCGGGACTGTATACACACGTCCGTGTGTAGCGATCGCTGCCATAACGCAATAATCGATACGATTTGGCCGTTTATTATGATTATACAAACCGGAAATGGATTTAGGAGATCGCTGTCTTTTTCCTCCAGTCTCATCGTCGAACGGTAAGAGGACACTGACGTCATTTTCAGCGCGTTTGTTTATTATTATCCATGCAAACTGCTCTGATCAATATATCACCCATACTACATGAAGCATTTACTGACGATCACGGAATTATAAACGACCCCCCCCCCCCCCCCCCCCGTTCATCCGCGCATGATCAGTCATAACGTTTAGGATCATGTACAGTTGAAATGTTTAATATAGCGTGTATAGCCAACAAACGGCATTTGATAATCTATATATGCGTTTATGCCTATATCTCACGTTCTAGGAATTACTGCAGAAAACGATAAAAACATATTTATATTCTAGACGGTATTTTCGTATGAATCTATGAATGAAAAAGTAAAACGTTCCTACATCCTGAACGATAGATAATCGATGTTGAATGGGCCATAGTAATGTCAATTTAGCAATACAATTTAAAAAGTTATAGCCCTGCAAAGAAGGTGAACATCTCCATAGGCTTACAGTGCTGGCAGAGAGTGGTATAAGATGCTCAAATTGCGTGGCAGGGAATGTGTTAAAAGCTTGTGTCTTTGATAAAAAGGGCAAAAGAACATAGCGGCAACCCAATGTTAAACATTACCGCTGCACGACATTGTCCGCCTTTCAGAGCCAATGGGATTGCGGCTTTATGTGACCTAAGCGGCGGCGGCTCCTGGGCGAGGGCGGGCCACGCGAAGAGGTGGGGGAGAAACTCTTTGATCTTGGCAGAAAAAGTGTCTCATTGGCAAATACGGTCCTGTGTCATGGTGCCCCCCCCCCCCCACTGACATGGCGATGTGTCGAGTGCGTCAACCCAAAAACAGTGTGCTAATTCGCTGAGAGGCATGTTGGCTCGGGATAATCCACACCATTGTCTCGCGGCCAAATCCCTCGTTTGGCTAAACAAGCTCTTATTCTCCGATTTAACGAACAATAAATCCGATTCAATTTTACAGAGTTTTCCTTGAGTTAAGCACTTTTCTTTTGCCCCCTTTGATGCCATTATCAAATGCAGATGTTTACAGCTCCTACACAGAATGTCAGTGGCGGGCCAGCGCCTTTTTGGGACAGAGAAGACAGGAATAGAGGGAGAGGAGGGAGAGAGAGAGAGAGAGAGAGAGAGAGAGAGAGAGAGAGAGAGAGAGAGAGAGAGAGGAGAGAGAGAGAGAGAGAGAGAGAGAGAGAGAGAGAGAGAGAGAGAGAGAGAGAGAGAGAGAGAGAGAGAGAGAGGGAGAGAGAGAGAGAGAGAGGGAGAGAGAGAGAGAGATAGAGAGAGAGAGAGAGAGACATAGACACAGAGGGAGACATAGGCACAGAGAGAGCAAGACTGACAGCCATGGACAGACAAAGAGAGGGACAGACAGACCAACAGAGACACAAATAGAGAGGGAAGACATACATACTGTACAGAGAGAGAGAGAGAGAGAGAGAGAGAGAGAGAGAGACAGACAGAGACAGAGGGAAGAGAGCAAGAACGAGAGGGGAGCACACATACATACAGTACATACAGTACATACACACGTACGCACGCACGCACGCATGCACTACCAGAACCTTCTTGAACTGGACCGCGGAGATGTCCTCCTTAGCTTCCTAGGTTGTGACACGTGAACCTTCACACTCAATAAAAGGCCCACTTGGGGGTGAAGAGCTTAGGCTCTGAGTCTGTCATTTCCTCTGGAAATACTTGGAGGGGCCACAGTTCATTTGCTGGGTGTATTAGGTTCAGCTCCTGCAGGGGCCACAGTTCATTTGCTGGGTGTATTAGGTTCAGCTACTGCAAACAGAGAGAATGCCTCTTGGGAGGCGAGGCGAAGGGCAACTATTTGGAGACGAGACGCAGAGCTTCAACAGGGGGCTACACAGCTAACTTATATAGACGCAGAGCTTCAACACAGCTAACTTATATAGACGCAGAGCTTCAACACAGCTAACTTATATAGACGCAGAGCTTCAACACAGCTAACTTATATAGACGCAGAGCTTCAACACAGCTAACTTATATAGACGCAGAGCTTCAACACAGCTAACTTATATAGACGCAGAGCTTCAACAGGGGGCTACACAGCTAACTTATATAGACGCAGAGCTTCAACACAGCTAACTTATATAGACGCAGAGCTTCAACACAGCTAACTTATATAGACGCAGAGCTTCAACACAGCTAACTTATATAGACGCAGAGCTTCAACACAGCTAACTTATATAGACGCAGAGCTTCAACACAGCTAACTTATATAGACGCAGAGCTTCAACACAGCTAACTTATATAGACGCAGAGCTTCAACACAGCTAACTTATATAGACGCAGAGCTTCAACACAGCTAACTTATATAGACGCAGAGCTTCAACAGGGGGCTACACAGCTAACTTATATAGACGCAGAGCTTCAACAGGGGGCTACACAGCTAACTTATATAGACGCAGAGCTTCAACACAGCTAACTTATATAGACGCAGAGCTTCAACAGGGGGCTACACAGCTAACTTATATAGACGCAGAGCTTCAACACAGCTAACTTATATAGACGCAGAGCTTCAACACAGCTAACTTATATAGACGCAGAGCTTCAACAGGGGGCTACACAGCTAACTTATATAGACGCAGAGCTTCAACAGGGGGCTACAAAGCTAACTCATATAAACGCTGAGCTTCAACAGCGAACTTATATAAATGTGGAGATCAGACGATCAATTCTCAATGAGAACTTATAGGAAGCCACATTCTTAGAAGGGGGATACCACTCAAATGTGTACTGTACTGTATGTGTATGTGTACCACGTATGTGTATCTCTGTGTCTGTGTGTGTAAAAATCAGTGTTGCGTGTGGGTATTTTCTCCTCCGAGGAGGCACGGAGAGTCTAGGTTAGAATAGCTCTACGGGCTCCACTGACTTCACTCTACTGACCTGTGACCCAGAGGACCTCTCAGGTTCAGCAGAGATATGAGAGACAGAGAGAGAGAGAGAGAGAGAGAGAGAGAGAGAGAGAGGAGAGAGAGAGAGAGAGAGAGAGAGAGAGAGAGAGAGAGAGAGAGAGAGAGAGAGTGAGAGAGAGACACAGAGATACACAGAGATACACAGAGAGAGAGAGACACAGAGACACAAGAGAGAGAGAGAGAGAGAGAGAGAGAGAGAGAGAGGAGAGAGAGAGAGAGAGAGAGAGAGAGAGAGAGAAGAGAGAGAGAGAGAGAGAGAGAGAGAGAGAGAGAGAGAGAGAGAGAGAGAGCAGGGTGGGCTCCAACTCTTTCGGGAAGTAGGAAACTTAATACTGATGACAGTAAGGGTTCAGCTGAGGCCTCTATGCCGTCTCTAACACTCAAGGAGATCACACAGCAGCTACTGTGTGTGTGACGTGTGTCTGTGTATGTGTGTGTGTGTGTGTGTGTGTGTGTGTGTGTGTGTGTGTGTGTGTGTGTGTGTGTGTGCTACTGTATACTGTGGGGACCAGGTTACATCTGAGTGTGTGAACCATGCTTCTTCTGGTACAGTGGAACTTGGTAGGCCTACCACGGACACCATCATGGATCCATGCAGTCAGGAGCATGCAGCTTAATAACCCTTTCACTGCCACACTGCAGAAGGTTAACCCTTTACTATCACACTACAGACGGTTAGTAAAGGGTTAACCTTCTGTAGTGTGGTAGTGAAAGGGTTAAGGCAACTGAGCTACAGAGAAAAAAAATTTGTCTATTCTCTGCTAATTTCTATGACACACTTCCATTACACTGCATCAGTTTACAAAGAAAAAAACGATCAATGTTATTGATAACGTATATCTTTCTGTGGATCCATGCAGGTGTACAGGACTGACGCAGGTCAACTCTTACCATTGAACCTGGAAATCCATCGGCACCGGTCAGACCTGCGGGACCTCTGTCACCCTGGACACAGGTGGGAATAACAATGATTAGCATATCTCCCACGATCCTCTTGTTTACACACAAAAAATAACTCTTTAGTTAAACAGAAATTTAGAAGCAATCCAAATTAAATTTCTTGATTTAAAATACACCCACACATTAAAACGAGATGTGATATTATGAACCAATATTACAGTTAAGTCATTTAGAATTTTGAAGTCAATTCAAAATACAATTATTATCAGTGAAATCGAGATGTGACTAACTGTGTTTTCACTTGGTATGAAATATGTATGTGTATATGGCTCAGGACATCTTCAGCGGAGGCAAATTATTGCAAATTCATACTTCGCCCGGAGAAGCTGAAATATTTTTACAGGGTTGGTTGCTATTAGAAAATAGTTAACTGAAAAAAAGTAGTTTACAGTTTTTGTTTTTGTCCAATGTATTTCACAACTCAGACACTGCCAAGAGAGGTCTGGAGAAAATCTTAGTATAATAAGTTACTAAACTCCAACCCACACGACCAAGCCCAAAACAAAGCAAAAAGTAAACAAAGCGCAGTACCACGCGGGGCTCTTTTAGCCTAGAGGTCGCTGTTTGACGGGATTACAGATTATACCCTTTAAAAAGGTTCAAAAGTGCGGCTCTATTTCATACCTCTTCTACCGCATTAACACAAATCCTTCTAATCAAAAACAGAAGGGAAACAATGGCTCTCAGGAAATGTCAGATAAGGAGGGAGGTGAGAAGGTGAAGAGATCTAAAAGAGGCTTGTTGCTGGCAGACATGCAAAGAGCAGGATAATGATAGATGAAGCGTGAAGCCAGAAAGGAGGGGGAAAAAAGCTCTGGAACAGCAGCTGCCAATGGCTCATGGCTATATGGACTTAAGCTACAGTCAAGTGGAAGAGCCATCTGCATGTCAAAGCGCCTCAGCTGGTAATTGCATCTGACAAGATGAACTGGGCTTTGAAGTGAATTAGATAAGACCATATTGACCTAAGTTCAGTGTTTCTTAAAGGGATAGTTTAGATCTTTTTTTTTGGCATGGAGTGCTACTCTACTTGCCAGTAGAATAAACAATGCATAGCCATTAGCTGAGCTAGCGAGGCAGCTCGAGGCAGCTCCAGACAGGCAGCACACTGCACATGTTAACAAAAACACATTTTAAACCACACCGCAATGCCCAGACAACCGTTTTAACCATTCACAACA